>NC_090769.1:7229974-7232474 GCF_036898095.1 Palaemon carinicauda | reverse complement strand
ATATATATATATATATATATATATATATATATATATATATATATATAAATGTCTATGTGTGTATCTGTGTCTTTGTTGCTTTATGTATGTATGTATGTATGTATGTATATACACACACCTATATATGTGTATATATAATTTACATATATATATATATATATATATATATATATATATATACATATATATATATATATATATATATATATATATAAAGCAGCAAAGACACAGATACACACATAAACATACATATACATATTTACACACAGACACACACACACACACACACACATATATATATATATATATATATATATATATATATATATATATATATATATATATATATATATATATATATATATATACACCATGAATAGTGTGTTACTAACAAGTTCCTCCTTTCTTCATCGAGAACACCAGTACTTATAAACAGTAATATGCATTTCATCTGAACTCCATAGCAGTTTGCTTCCGGTTCAAGAACGTAATGAAATTTAAGATATGTCTTATACCGGTGTTCATTACATCTTATATCGTTTATTCATTTCTTTATTGTCTTTCCTCACTGGGCGGTTATTACCTGTTGAAGCCCTTGAGCTTGTAGCATCTTTCTTTTCCGACTAAGGTTATAGCTTAGCTAATAATAATAATAATAATAATAATAATAATAATAATAATAATGAGGAGAAGAAGAAATCTCAACTAGAAATTATACTAGAATATTATGAGCGGATATAGGGTTCTTCTTCGGAAGGAAACCAAAGATTACATCATCACAGGGAGAGAGTGATGTCACTTGAAGAAGGATACCAGAGATTACATTTTCACAGGCCGAGAGTGATGTAACTTGAAAAAGGATACCAGAGATTACATCTTCATAGGCTAAAGGTGATGTTACTTGAAGGATACCAGAGATTACATCTTCACAGGCCGATGGTGATGTAACTTGAAGAAGGATACCACAGATTACATCGTCACAGGTCGATGGTTATGTAACTTGAAGAATGATACCAGAGATTACATCTTCACAGGCCGAGAGTGAGGTAATTTGAAGAACGATACCGGAGATTACATCTTCACAGGCCGGGAGTGATGTCACTTGAAGAAGGATACCGGAGATTACATCTTCACAGGCCGGGAGTGATGTAACTTGAAGAAGGATACCAGAGATTACATCTTCACAGGCCAAGAGTGAGGTAACTTGAAGAACGATACCGGAGATTATATCTTCACAGGCCGAGAGTGATGTAACTTGAAAAAGGATGCCAGAGATTACATCTTCACAGGCCGAGGGTGATGTAACTTGAAGAAGGATACCAGAGATTACTTCACAGGCCGATGGTGATGTAACTTGAAAAGGGATACCAGAGATTACATCTTCACAGGACGAGGTTGATGTAACTTGAAGGATACCAGAGATTACACCTTCACAGACCATGAGTGGTGTAACTTGAAGAACGATACCGGAGATTACATCTTCACAGGCCGAGAAGTGATGTAACTTGAAAAAGGATACCAGAGATCACATCTTCACAGGCCGATGGTGATGTAAATTAAAGAAGGATACCAGAGATTACATCTTCACAGGCCGGGAGTGATGTAACTTGAAGAAGGATACCAGACGTTACATCTTCACAGGCCGGGAGTGATGTAACTTGAAGAAGGATACCAGAGATTACACCTTCACAGACCGTGAGTGGTGTAACTTGAAGAAGGATACCGGAGATTACATCTTCACAGGCCGAGAAGTGATGTAACTTGAAAAAGGATACCAGAGATTACATCTTCACAGGCCGATGGTGATGTAAATTAAAGAAGGATACCAGAGATTACATCTTCACAGGCCGGGAGTGATGTAACTTGAAGAAGGATACCAGACATTACATCTTCACAGGCCGAGAGTGGTGTAACTTGAAGAAGGATACCGGAGATTATATCTTCACAGGCCGAGTGATGTAACTTGAAAAAGGATACCAGAGATTACATCTTCATAGGCCAAAGGTGATGTTACTTGAAGGATACCAGAGATTACATCTTCACAGGCCGATGATGATGTAACTTGTAGAAGGATACCAGGGATTACATCATCACAGTCCGAGGGTGATGTAACTTGAAAAAAGGATACCGGAGATTACATCTTCACAAGCCGAGTGATATTACTTGAAGAAGGATACCAGAGATTACATCGTCACAGGACGAGGGTGATGTAACTTGAAGAAGGATACCAGAGATTACATCTTCACAGGCCGAGGGTGATGTAACTTGAAAAAAAGGATACCGGAGATTACATCTTCACAGGCCGAGGGTGATGTAACTTGAAGAGGGACACCAGAGATTACATCTTCACAGGCCGAGGGTGATGTAACTTGAAAAGGGATACTAGAGATTACATCTTCACAGGCCTAGGGTGATGTAACTTGAAAAGAGATACTAGAGATTACATCTTCACAGGCCGAGGGTGATGTAACTTGAAGAAGGATACCAGAGATTACATCTT
>NC_090769.1:7209974-7219974 GCF_036898095.1 Palaemon carinicauda | reverse complement strand
CGTGGGAAACCAGGAATCTGGGTGGGGAAATGCCGAAAAAAAAAAAAAAAAAAAACCGAGTAATTTGCAGCAATAATAATGGTCAAAAATGTATAATAAACACATGATAACCAGTTGGAAAAATATATATGGTTCGTGTAAGGGGCGTCAAAGTGCCATATTTTTAAAAGTTATCAAAAAGACATATTCTAAAAGGAATAAAAACACATGAACACCAGCTAAAATAACTCTCCACCTAACCTAACCTAGGAGCTGTATCCTTCCTTACTGGGTAGATCACCCTATTATTATTATCATTATTATTATTATTACTTGCTATGCTACAACCCTAGTTGGAAAAGCAGGATGCTATAAGCCCAAGGGCTCCAACAGGGAAAATATCCCCGTGAGGAAAAGAAATAAGTAAAAACGACAGGACGTTTAAGAACAATAATACCCATTACAATATGACCTCCCTTAGATTGCCGTATCCTTACCTACCCTCCTTAGACAATCGTTTCCTTCTTATGGGGACTAAGCATGTCCTGTGACACCACACCCCTCCCTTAAGAGTGTCTTATCTTTACCCAACCCTTAGACCAATGCATATCCTAAGGTTACCCTAGGACTAGTCTCAACCCTTTGTTTACTTCTCAAACGCGTTAACACCTGGCGAAGTAACTAAATTACATTATCATTTCGTAAATCGTAAAACTAGCTTCATATTATCGCATTTTAGACTAAGATAAACACCAATATCAAACCATTTAACGGCTCATCTGTTCCGGCAAGCGGTACATCCTCGTGGGTCACTTTTAAAGTGTCAGAAGTAGGAATATTTGCATTAATCCTTACCTTATGTTTGGGAGGGTGAAGGTCGATTGTCATCTGTAAATGGTGAGAACAATAAGCCTGTTCTCATATCATATGGGTGACTATAATTTTCATGAAACTCTAATGGGTCTAATGAAAATAACAAAAAAATAAAAATAATAAAATAATAACACTCGTAATCACCCTCAGCCTACACGGTGTTCAAAATGGAACTGAAGAGAAAATGGGTTAGGGATGGGACAATGGGTGTTCTAAAACTAAATCCTGGAACTTATGAATAAGTAGGGTACTTGTAAGCCGTTAATTGATTTAAAAACATCTAATAAATAAGTCTTGTAAAAACACAGAAAGCTCTTCAAAGGGATTGAAATCCACGCACGCGCAATAACCCACCACCAGGCTGCATGGCATCATGTCTTTTCATAATGGAAGTTCCTTTACTCCATTCCTAATAACTCCTTCAATTTCTAAAAATAACTGTTACGATGGTGAATAGGTTTTAATAATTTTTTTTTTTTGCGTTAAATATGATTTAATATTATACACGATTTTCCTGATGGAATTAAAGGTAGGCCTAGTTGTTATAGCGGGTGACTTACAACATTAAATGAAAAAAAAAAAAAAACGCTGTTTTATATGCAAAAACAAGAATGATTAAATATAACGAAAGCATAGGCATGACTTGAGCTTCGTCTCAGCTCCTAATATTTTGAATTGGAATACTTTTCAAATTTATTTTTTTCTATGACTAATTTCAATAACCTATGAGTGAATGGACTAGAAATAATTACTGAAATTACCTGATCGCAGACTCAGAATTCTCCACAATTATCCGGTAATAAAAATATTTGAGCATTTTTAAATGGGGTTTTATTGTAATTATGAAGATAAATATATTTTAACTACGTTTGAATTATTTTCAATGGTGAATGGCATTCATACAAAATAATATCCATAGTTGTCATCAATATTCAGATCAGGTAAAATAGTACTTACGAGTTTTTACCACTATTCGGGGGAGTGTTCCATAAGGTGGAATTTTTCATTTTATCCGTAAATAATTATAGTATGATATCAATAAATATTAGTTTTATTTTTCAAATGTTTCGACACTAACAGCGTTGGTATCAAGTTAAATGCAGGTTGCCACTCGTGCGATAATTTTGTCTAATACGATGCACGATACTTATCTTACGTATTGTGCGCGTTTGTACAACAATTTCGAGGTTTGAGGGCTGATATATATATATATATATATATATATATATATATATATATATATATATATATATATATATATATATATATATATATATATATATATATATATCTTTTGTTTTCAGTTAATTGCAGGTTGCCAATCGTACGATAATTATCGTGATGTACGATTATTTGGGGGTACGGTACGATACATATCTTAGGCACAACAAACGAACAGGGGCGAAAAAATAACCTCTTCCCAACTTAGTTTGTGGAGGGAAAAAAATAATAAATACATAAAAATATACAGTAATCTACTAATTTAGGTAACCTTTCTTTTGTACCGGATACTTTTTGGAAAAAAAAAAACAATGGTGTCCATTTTGGATACATTTATTATTTTTCCCACTGGAAACAGTGCCATCAGTCTCCCAAATGTAAACAATGGACTTAAAATCTGAAATAGACTTCGCTTTTTAATCAACCGATACTTAAGATATTATGCCCCACACCCCATTAAACAAAGAGAAAAATGCCAGACTAACCAGTGCTCGTTCACTTCTTATAGCGAATTCTAGTTTAGCTTGTAATTAACGTATTGTATATTAACCACTTAATATTCCAAAACTAGTTGTAAAACTAACCTGTTTAGTGCATTAGCCTAGAAATTAAATTAGCTTACCATTACCATCTCGACCAGTATGGGTGCAAAAAAGAAAGAAAAAAATAAAGTTAACAGAAAATACAATATAAAAGTCTACCAAAATAAGAAGAAAATGGATTTGCTATATTTTAGAGAAAACTGTACTTTTAAATCCTATGGGAAACTACTAAAATTCTGAATTGGTTATTGACGGTTTTATTATCATTTTGATTATTACTTGCTAAGCTACAACCCTAGTTGGAAAAGCAGGATGGCATAAGCCCAAGGGCTCCAGCAGGGAAACTATCTCAGTGAGGAAAGGAAATAAGTAATTAAACAATATTAAATATTTCAAGAACAGTAACAAAACAAGTGAGCAAGTCCTGAACGCGGACATGGTCCTCGTAGAGGACATACCTCCGCCAAGGTGACCTAGAGCGCCATATGTCCTAGAATCATGAATTGATGTGACTTCGACCTTCACATGACCTTGACCTTCACGTGACCTTCAAGTGACCTTGACCTTCACGTGACCTTGACCTTCACATGACCTTGGCTTCAAGTGACCTTGATCTTCAAATGTACTTGACCTTCACGTGACCTTGACCTTCAGGTGACCTTGACCTTCACGTGACCTTGACCTTCACGTGACCTTGACCTTCAAGTGACCTGCTTGACTTTTGACCTTCAAGTGATCTTTGTTCATTTGCCACTGATACTTAATATGACATTGATATAATGCACCAATATGACCTTGACCTTTGACCTTTATAAATTTGAACATCACCCATGGGTTGCGCCTGGACTAGGACTTCCCTGTTGGCTTATGCAAAAGTCAGTGCTTTATTTCTGTCTCTTGATATGGCCACTTATGTCATAGTGACACCAGTGACCCCTGTGACCTTGACCTTGGGGTGACCTTGACCAAAATTTAATCAGTTCTTCCATACACATTGGGGAACTACTTGGCCAAGTTTGAAGTGATTCCGTGTAGAAATGTTTTCTGTCTCTTGATATGGCCACTTATGTCATAGTGACACCAGTGACCCCTGTGACCTTGACCTTGGGGTGACCTTGACCAAAATTTAATCAGTTCTTCCATACACATTGGGGAACTACTTGGCCAAGTTTGAAGTGATTCCGTGTAGAAATGTGGCCTCTACGTTGTCCACAGACAGACAGACAAACAGAGAAACAAACAAACCGAACCGAAAACATACCCTCCTGGCGGAGGTAATTAAAACAGATCTTCCATATATATACTATAAAAAATCTAAAAATGCAAGAAAAAGAGAAATAAGATAGAAAGGTGTGCCCTCAAGCAAGACAACTCCACCCCAAGACAGCGGAAGACCATGGTACAGAGGCTATGGCACTTTCCAGGACTAGAGAACACACACACAAACATATATATATATATATATATATATATATATATATATATATATATATATATATATATATATATATATATATATATATATATATATATGTTTGTGTGTGTGTGTGTATGTGTATGTGTGTGTGTACTATATATGAACATGTTCAAGTATTTATAATTTTATTATATACCCAATATCACATATTTCATGTAGATCCTAAGCACAAAGACAACCTTCATCCATCGATATGAATAAATAAAGCAAATATTATAAGGATACATTTATTAGGTACCATATAAATTCGTAATATAATAGATAAAACAAAAATACGAAAACTGGAGTAACAACATAGACATGAATTATGTAAAAAGAAAAAATCTTGATGACATTAAATTTCAAGGTCTTAAAAGTAATTTTGAACACTTTTCCATAATGGTAGAGTTCATCCTTCTCATGGTAGATATTACTTGCAGCTTAGAGAGTTCCATCACAGGAAAGAACTGTTAAGAAACTTGAAACTAATAAAATATTCGAGTGACTTCCAGTTCAGACAGTCAGTAAGTTTATTGTGAGAAGTTTTTTAATTCGTATTTTTTAGAATCTTCCGGGATCACTGAAGTTTTCGATACCACTTACGAGCACTCTCCCTGCACTTTCACCCGCTGTATTCGCCAGGGTGCCTACGCTTTCGAAGGCGCTTCTAGCGAAATCTCCTGCTGATTCAGCAGTCGAGATACCGCTCTGGAGGGCACTCGAGCTGACTCCAGCGACGAGCTGACCTGCAGCGCTGGTAGCATCACGCGTTGTCTGGAATCCATTCCTGAAGACATCGGCTGCAAACCTACCAGTAGACCTGATGGAGTCCCCGATGAATTCTCCTCCACTGCCTAGGGCTTGTCGCGTCCCCTCCAGAGCATTAACCGTCGTCTCCCTCACAGCGTTATTGACGCCCAAGACTGCCTGTGTAGCCGATGTTAAGGCATCGGAAGCCATTCCGCTCAATTGTTCACCAATGGCACGGCCCGTGGTCATGACGCTTGAGAACAGCGTCGCCCCAATGCCAGTGGCTCGGCCCAAAGCGTCGGTGACGCCAAAAACGTCAGATTGGTCTGAGTCGGATTGGGGTGACGGTCTTGCATGGACCACGGCCGCCATCATCAGGATCCACACTAAGCTGCGGGAATTCATCTTGATCTGAAATTTGATAATATGAATTAAAAAAAGATATTTCATTTCACCTCGTCTTTTATACTATTGTAACTATTGTACGAGACCCGTCAAGAATAAAGGCTAAGATTTAGGTAGATATGCGCACACACACACATAGAGATTCAATCCTCCCCTCTCCCTTCTCTAACTACCACACGGCAGTTTGGAAAATTCGTGGGATATTGTTGTTTCCGAGTGGTTGTTGCTCGGCATGACAGGAAAGATATATTTACATATATATATATATATATATATATATATATATATATATATATATATATATATATATATATGTGTGTGTGTGTGTGTGTGTGTCTCTGTGTGTGTATATATGTATATATATATATATATATATATATATATATATATATATATATATATATATATATATATATATATACATAAAGAGAGAGAGAGAGAGAGAGAGAGAGAGAGAGAGAGAGAGAGAGAGAGAGGAGAGAGAGAGAGAGAGAGAGAGAGAGAGAGAGAGAGAGTCTTTACTATTTAAAGGAAATTTTTGTGTGGTGACCAGATAGTAAAAATATTGAAATGAAGACAGCTGATTAATTCTAAATTTTAAAAACTTACAATATTTTCCACACTTTATCACCTTTCCATATAAATTCTAAACGAATGTGCTTTCTTTCCGAATTTCCAAAGGCTTATGGAGTGCAGTTATAGAAGACTCGTCTCTACAGTTGAATTATTTGCTGTTATACGCTTCATTTTCTTGCAAAATGGGTATTACCTCTTCTTTTTAGTGTTGTAATAGCATGCAATCATTAAAACGTGTAAGAAAAAAAAAACAATTCAAATTTTGTTTACCGAGTATTGTAAACTTTCAATGCACTCCTAAATTAACATCACACACTCTGTGTATGTATATATGTATGAATTATTTTCTACTGGATTTTTGTTTTGGTAAACTTAGTAGCTGTATGTATGTATGTATGTATGTATGTATGTATGTAGTATGAATGTATGTATGTATGTATGTAGTATGTATGTATGTATGTATTTATGTAGTATGTATGTATGTATGTATGTATACTGTATTTTTCCTTTTAGAAAACTTAGGGACTGTTCTCATTTCATCAAAATACAGTGTCTCTAGACATTGTCTAATTGATTTCCACGATTCAGTTGTTCCCTATTAAAGTAAGTCACGTCTATATCAAACTTTCAAAAGTAATGTCATCAAATAATGATTTATTATTGTGCTGTAATCTTCATGAACAAAGACTTCTTTACAAATGTTTATAATATTTCTAAGTATAGTCCATTTCTTTTATCGAGACAGATTTGCACCGACTCGCAGCGGTGCCCTTTTAGCTCGGAAAAGTTTCCTGATCGCTGATTGGTTAGAATTATCTCGTCCAACCAATCAGCGATCAGGAAACTTTTCCAAGCTAAAAGGGCACCGCTGCGAGTCGGTGCAAATCTGCATCGCTAAAAGAAATTGACTTATAGTGAGACCAAGAATGTCATTACTGATCTCGTGTGAATGGGATCTCAAATCAAAAGAATTGTCGATTGTCATTTGTTTAGCTCAAGAGCAAGGAGGCTAGCTATTTAACCTTCTTGATCAGTATTTCGTTCATTTTTTCGGGTTGGATTCTGATCTAATAATCTGTTTTTTCAAGGTTATATGTCCTGAAGCCTCTTGTATAAAAAAAATCTCTCGTCTGATAGTGGAAATTCATTAACATTGACCTTGTAAACAATGTGAAGGACGTTCCTTTAAAAAAAAAAAAAAAAAAAAAAAAAAAAAAAAACTATGCACTATTAAATAAAATCTATAAAAGATCTCAAGTCTCACAGTTGGAATTAATAATCATTAACATTGCCCTTGTAAAAAAATTCAAGGACGCTCCTTTAGAGAGAGAAAAAAAAAACAAGATATCTGTACTGTTAAAAAAAAATCCATGAAAAAGCTCAAGTCTATATGGTGTATATAGGACCCTAAGATATGAAAAAAATATTAAATTATTATAAAAAAAAAAATGAAAAGGCGGGAAGAAACAGATTTTTTAATTTTTAGCTTTTTCATTCTATACTTTATAAGTGTATAGCGCAAAGAATATACTGTATATGGTGTATACTGGACCCTAAGATAAAAAAAAAAAAAAAAAATTCTTATAAAAAAAACGAAAAGGCGAGAAGAAACAGAATTTTAAATTTTTCTCTTTTTATTTTGTAATTTAGAGTTGAATAGCAATAAGACGTTCATTTAGAAAAAGAAACAAGATATCTCCACTGTTAAAAATGATCCATAAAAAACCTAAGTCTATATGGTGTATATTGGACTCTATGATACGAAAAAAACTTGGATTCTTATTAAAAAAAAAAAAAAACTGAAGAGGTGGGAAGAAATAGAATCTTTAATATTTCGCTTTTTTTATTTTATAGTTTATAAGTGAATAGCACTAAGAATAAATATATGTGGTGTATACTGAAAAAGAAAAAATTTAAAAAAATTTAAAAGTTGGGCAGAAACATATTTTTTATAATTTTTATCTTTTTTTTATTTTGCAATTTATAATTATATAGCATATTTCGCTTTTTTTATTTTATAGTTTATAAGTGAATAGCACTAAAAATAAGTATAGATGGTGTATACTGAAAAAGAAAAATAAAAAAAAATTGAAAAGGTGGGCAGAAACATATTTTTTATAATTTTTATCTTTTTTTTTTTTATTTTGTAATTTATGATTAAATAGCAATTTTGGTTTCTATCAATGATAAGCAAAGGAAATTTTGCCTCGTAAGCATCAACTCGAGTTACCTGGCCCCACCCTAATTTTTTCTTCTTCTTTTTTATAAAGGGCGTACGTGTCGGGTATCTTGTAAGCTACCTATGTGAACTTGGCGAAGGACATATAAGACCCCAGGTGGAAGAAGAAAAACTTGCGGATATCAGTTAAAAAAAAAAGAAAAAAAAAATCCTATAAAAAAATACCGGGATTTACCGTACATGCAAACGAGTTATATACTTCTATATATACTGATATATACATAGTAGTAGTATTTGCCTTATGATTTTTCTATTTCTGTCTTATGTGACAATATTTAAAAAGGATAATATGCCAAATTCTTCATATCATCTTACCTTATTCCACATTTTGTTGTCTTTTTTTTTCTTATTCCACCTTCTAAAACATTCAATATATCAAAAGAAAATTGTTACCATAATTCATTTATTACTCTGAAAATTATTCTTGAATATAACGAGCATATAAATTTTCTTCTCAATGTCAGTTAGGGATCGAGATTCAAGCAGTTAATGAAATTTATATTTCAACGCGATCACTTTGAGGTTTTCAACATCGCACGAGGGTCTGCCCCTCTCTTTTATTCTCCTCCTCTATTTCTCTTTCTCCCTTTTTCCTTATTCCTTCCCATCCCAAGCTGCCTTAGGGCTATAAACTGGATTGTATCCAGGGGTACTCTTCCTATCCCCATATTCCCCACTTCCCTATCCTTATCCAAGTTCAAGGTTTTCAAGCACCAGAAAAGCATTGGTGAGAATCTAGTTGGTTTAAGTCTAGTTGGTGTAAATGTATCAAGTTGATGTGAGTGAATCTAGTTGCTGTGAGTCTAGGTGGTATGAATCTAGTTATTATTATGATCATTGATTATTAATTGTTAAGCTACAACCCTAGGGAAAATAGCCCTGTGAAGAAAGGAAACTAGGAAAAATAAAATATTTTAAGAATCTAGTTGGTTTAAGTCTAGTTGGTGTAAATATATTTATTTGGTGTGAGTGAATCTAGTTGCTGTGAGTCTAGGTGTTATGAATCTAGTTATTATTATTATCATTGATTATTAATTGTTAAGCTACAACCTTAGTTGTAAAACCAGAATGCCATAAGCCCAGGGGCTCCAACAGGGAAAATAGCCCTGTGAGGAAAGGAAACAAGGAAAAATAAAATATTCTAAGAATCTAGTTGCTGTGAGTCTAGGGGCTATGAATCTAATTATTATTATTATCATTGATTATTAATTGTTAAGCTACAACCTTAGTTGTAAAAACAGAATGCTATAAGCCCAGGGGCTCCAATAGGGAAAATAGCCCTATGAGGAAAGGAAACAAGGAAAAATAAAATATTCTAAGAATCTATTTGGAGTGAGTCTAGTTGGTAGCAATCTGCCACAAACCGAATAGGACTAAATAGAAACTGGAAAAAACAGGGTTATTCCAGTAGCAGTGAATTTGCTTGAGGGTACACTCGGGCACACTATTCTATCTAATTTCTCTTCCTCTTGTTTTGTTTAAGTTTTTGTAGTTTATATAGGAAATATCTATTTTGATAATGTTACTCTTCTTAAAATATTTTATTTTTCCTAGTCTCCTTTCCCCACTGGACTATTTACCCTGTTGGGACCCCTGGGCTTATAGCATCCTGCTTTTCCAACTAGGGTTGTAGCTTAGCAAGTAATAATAATAATAATAATAATAATAATAATAATAATAATAATAATAATAATAATGATAATAATAATAATAATAATACCAGGATCTTGCATCAGCATCTGTCGAAACTTATAGAACAAGTTTATGGAAGAATTCAGAAGAGCACCAGATGTTAAGGCAGATAGAGCTGAGTATTATTCAGTTTCAGCAGGCTTTCTTTTTCCTCTATAACGTCAAATGCAGATGATTTTACTCTTTACAAATACTCCCCTCTTTCTCAACTATCCTCTTCACCTCATTCTCAGGCCTTCTTAATCTTTCCAAGCCCTGAATTTGAAA
>NC_090769.1:7197474-7202474 GCF_036898095.1 Palaemon carinicauda | reverse complement strand
ATTATTATTATTATTATTATTATTATTATTATTATTATTATTATTATTATTATTATTATCAAATGCTAAGCTACAACCCTAGTTGGAAAAGCAGGATGCTATAAGCCCAGGGGCTCCAACAGGGAAAATAGCCCAGTGAGGAAAGGAAATAAGGAAAAATAAAATATTTTAAGCATAGTAACAACATTAAAATGAATATTTCCTATATAAACTTTAAAAACTATAACAAAACAAGAGGAAGAGAAACTAGATACAACAGTGTACCTGAGTGTACCCTCAAGCAAGAGAACTCTAACCCAAGACAGTGGAATACCATGGTACATTTGTCTGAAGATTATCAATAACCCCTTTAGTAAAAACATTTTTATGACAACTTATTTTCATCAATAGCCTTTCATTACCAAAGTGCCGAGAGGTTTGCCTTTAAAAATCGACGTAGAAAATAACCTGATCACTATAACTCGTATAAATGTTATCAATGAATCCATTAGTAAAAAACATTCTTATGATAGCTAATGAGCTATCATAGCCTCTGATTACTAAAGTTACGAAAGACCAGCCTTCAAATACCAGTCAGATAACCTGATCACTACGACTCAAGTCGCATAAATGTTGTTTGGATTATCGCATTGATAACATACTTCCGTCAAAGGCTGAGCACCTGACACGAATACACTCTCAGAAGAAATCTGTAAGGCTTTTTAGGTCAGAAGGATATGCTGGATGCCCTGTATATGGGATTGGAAGGCAACGCTTCCTTCGTTCACGGTCAACTTCACCAGATGCGGACGTCCATGAACATACGAACCAGACAAAAACAAAAGTCTTTAAAAAAACATAAACATCTGGGGGCATGTACCTAAATCATCTGGGAATGATACAAATATTTGGTTTACCGATTTACATCATACGAAATCTTTTAAATCTGCCAATTTCTTTAAAGTATATATCTTATTTAATTTTATGTTGGGTTCTTCATCATTATTATATTTCTTTTTTGCCTAAACTTTCTATTCGTTTCCTATTTAAAATTTCACTACTGCAGGTCTACAAGCTGCAAGAGTAGACTAGCAAAGCAGTTTTCCTAATCATAACATATCCATGTAACAACATGTGATATGTATTCATATAGCCTACATACTATTCCTGTGTGTAACGTCGATAGTCTAAGCCCAATGGACTCCAAGTATCAACTTACGTTTCGGCCAAGAGGGAAGCCCTTCTTATCATTAACCCCTTCATAATTTTTGTAGATTAAAAGTAATTTGATCCAAGCTTTGGGACGGTACCTAGCGTTTAAATCTCAAAAAAACTTTTATATAAAATCTATTGTGAATTCACAGAGGTTTTAAATCTTCTAAAACCTTGCTGTACTTCAAGTTGTTCAAGCATTTTAGATTTCCCGTTTATCATGTTTATGTCACTCTTTCACTGTCTCTATGACGTTCCCTTATAGACTGGAAAATGTAGACTTAGTGGCAGCGTAATATCGTGAAATATGAATTCTTGTTAACTAACCTACAAAGGTGATTCGTCTTATCTTGTCTAACTTGCGTGGGCGCAAATATAAGGATAGGTCAAGGTAAATGACTACCTTCTGGCGAGAAGGATTCTCGGTTATCTAATAGGATTATAGATGTCTTTTTAAATATCCTATTTTCTTATTCTAGGTACAATAGCATATGTGAGAGACCCAACAACGTGTTAACGACCTGTTTGGGTGTGTAGTCGTTTTGTTAGTATAGACGCTTCTTCAGTCGTTTATCGAATGTGAATAATTCGTTTTTCCACAGGTCATACGAAGTGAAAGAATTTTAGATTTTGGAAGTTAGAATTTTGTAAACAAATGTATTTAATTGTATTTTCATTAGTTTTTTTTTTTCGTTTTTACGTTTTTTGTATTACTGACTTCAAAAGTTTAAAGAACTCGACGGAAAGATAAGCATGGGTTATATTATTTCATAAATATCAGTATGTACACACGCATGCACGTATACACATACATGGCTACACACAAACTCAGATAATTTATATATATATATATATATATATATATATATATATATATATATATATATATATATATATGTATATATATATATATATATATATATATATATATATATATGTATGTATATATATATATATATATATATATATATATATATATATATATATATATGTGTGTGTGTGTGTGTGTGTGTGTGTGTATATATATATATAAAGTGAACCAAATTAATTTACAGATACGTTTCTAATTTTTACCACATGTTGAGGCTGTTAACCTTGATAGTTCACTAAATTAAACTTCTTGTTAACACTTCCAGATAACCGTCTTATTAGTTATGGAATATATATATATATATATATATATATATATATATATATATATATATATATATATATATATATATATACATGCATATTAAGAAACCCATGTTCACGGGTATCTCAACATTATTAACTTGACCAGTTACATACGGTACCGGCTGTATAATTATGACAATGCAATGAGTTGTCAAAAACAATCACAAAACCACTTACTTCTAGTAGCAATACAATGTACCAGTAATTATACTCACATGTTTTCCTAAAAACCAAATACCAAGTAGGCTACTTAGAAAAACCTTAATGAAATATAACGCAAAAGTATACACACACGTATAAAGAGCAACATATATTTTCCCTGTTAGAGCCCGTGGGCTTATAGCATCCTGCTTTTCCAACTAGGGTTGTAACTAGCTAATAATAATAATAATAATAATAATAATAATAATAATAATAATAATAATAATAATAATAATAATAATAATAATAATAATTCAAGCAAGTTAGCAAGTATTACTTACTTTTTTCAACGAAGGACACTAACAACTTCACCCGTCCAAAATCTGTGGGCAAAACTCGCCGTGCGTCTGTGGCCCACCTCTTTATATACGCTTCCAGTTTAGCGGGTGGGCGTGGATTCCCCACTACGATAGAGTAAGGGGGGTAGGGGTTTGGGGTAGGATGTTTGTCAAGAAGATGAAGAAGAAGAAGAAGAAGAAAAAGAAAAAGAATAATAAGAAGAAGAAGTTTGTCAAGCATGGAGGATGCGTTTTTAGCGGTAGAAATTACTGACTTAAAAATAACTTATTATTCTAAATCTAATTATGTGAGACTCATCTTTTATTAACTACTAGTGTGCGTGACCCGTCAAAAATGAAGGTTAAATATTTAGATAGATATGCACGCACAAAGGTTCAACCCTTCTCCCACCGCCCACCGCCCACCCCACTCCCCTTTCCTAACTACATATATATATATATATATAAATATAAATATAAATATATATATACAGTATATATATATATATATATATATATATATATATATATATATATATATATATATATTTATATATATATATATATATATATATATATATATATATATATATATATTTATATATATATATATATATATATATATATATATATATATATATATATATATATATATCAGACACTTACTTTTTATTATATAGAGGAGATATTTAATTATTTGGTAGTATGATGTATGGTGAATAGTGATCTCTTTTATTCAACTAAGCAGTTTTCCTGTAGTAACCAGAGTCGCTAACTTGTTCCCTGTGCGTTCATTTTACGTTTGAAGGCAAAGACCACATTTTGTAATAAGTTAATAAATATATACCGATATCAAGCTTTTCTTATACATTTTCTCTTGTATTACATACGTTTGTAAATTTCTGTACAGCAACTAAGAAATTAAATTTGATTTTACACTTTGAATTCTATTTTATGTTTAATTTCAATTCAACTTAATCTTAATGGTTTATTACTTCTCCTCTTATCTTGTTTCTTTTCCTCACTGGGCTATTTTTCCCTGTTGGAGCCTTTCGTCTTATGGCATCTTGCCTTTCCAACTAGGGTTGCAGCTTGGATGATGATTTTATTACTTCTCCTCTAGTTTATTTATTTTCTTGTTTCTTTTCCTCACAGGGCTATTTTTCCCTGTTGGAGCTTTTCAGCTTATAGCGTCTTGCCTTTCCAACTAGGGTTGCAGCTTGGATGATGATTTTATTACTTCTCCTCTAGTTTATTTATTTCCTTGTTTCTTTTCCTCACTGGGCTATTTTTCCCCGTTGGAGCCTTTCAGCTTATAGCGTCTTCCCTTGCCAATTAGGGTTGTAGCTTGGATGATAATAATAATAATAATAATAATGGACGAATATATAATTAAATAATTTCGAAACAATAAAAAATTACAAAAAAAGTTTAAAAGACTTTATAGAATAGGAGAATTAGCAATGCAATAGAGAACAAATAGAAGTTGAATAGACATAAATGGATATATATACATATATATATATATATATATATATATATATATATATATATATATATATATATATATATATGTATATATATATATATATATATATATATATATATATATATATATATATATATATATATATATATATATGTATGTATATATATATATATATATATATATATATATATATATATATATATGTATATATAAAATCTCTATAAAAACATCAGTTTCTTTCACTATGATTAAAAGGAAGTAGGCCTACAAGTGGTATAAAAACAAATAATGATTTTAATGCTTAACGTCATTATATCAGGTGTAGAACGTTTCATCAGTGAAATTTGAAATGTTATAGAAAACTGAAAATATAAAAAAAACGAGCATCAAAGGTCACCCTTTTTCTATTGGTCCATAGCAGTTAGATACGACGGTAAAACCTAAAAAGAAAAAAAAACATAAAAAAAAAACAATTGCCAGTCGTTTGTCTTCTTTTTACTCTTGTCCTTTTTTCGCTATTTTCATTTCCTAATCCTTATTTCCTGCATTTGCTTGCGGTTGCCGTTACTTGCCTTTAATGTAAACAAAAGGCAAAACTCCTTTTTATTTAACTGAGACATTCCTCATTCCTTCTACAGACGTAAAGCCGTGTCCCCAGGGAGTGG
>NC_090769.1:7132474-7189974 GCF_036898095.1 Palaemon carinicauda | reverse complement strand
TAACAAAAGTTTTAATTTTTTTTATTATTAACTCCAAAGTCATATATATCTATTGTATGAATTGTTTTCTATTGCCCTTCGAAATTATATTCAGTACTTAAATAGGACATTACTAATTCAAGAAATGGAGTTATTCGTTTACACGTAAGCCTAGGCCTAGTTTTCATCCGGAGGCTAAACATTATATAGAAAATTCAGTATTATTGCTATTATGATTCGATGAGAACTTTAAAATAAATGCAGTCTCAGAAAACTGCTTATACTTTCTCATTTCTATATGTTTTTTTTAGATACAGATAACTTAAATATTGTTCATATCAAGCGGCCGTAGTCCCACTATTGTATCAAAGAATGCAAAACAATAGGTAGACATATTTTTACTTTATTCATAAAACGCAATCAATCATTAAACATACTATCTTTGTGATTCTTCACTATCTTTTTATATCTAAATAAAAAGGGTCTTATATTGCACACTAATAGCAGAGGTACCTTTCATGGGAATAATGACATAAAATATAAATTTGGACCTCGGGCGAGTCAATGGGTCTTTTGATTACAGCTCAAAATAACTATGCGCCAAAAAAGTATATAATACATTTCGTTGAATGCAGTTTAAATTTCTTAATATACACATTACGATACGGCTAACTAAGATTAAGATCTAACGTAGTCTATCCACCATGTCTATTTGTTGTTCAAGACTTTATTTAAGAAAATATGTAATCAATATTACTTAATTCTCATCATTTTTTACGAAACTAAATAATATATTTTTTTCTTATTTTCATTTGATATCTTATTGTATCCTTGAAATTAATAGAAAATAATAAACTCCAGAATTCTAACACAACTCAGAAAGAAGAAGTCGAAGCAGAAGGAAAAGAAGAACCTTTAAGTTATTTTACTTAGTATATCTTACTCGTACTAAAAGTCACTTATTATGTAATGTTCTTTAGTTAAATTACTTGTGCTATTAAAAACCAACAGAAGAAAGGCAACCTGGTAATTTGCAGGTACTGTAATAGTGTTTTTTATATCTTTTTGTAATTACTGTAAGCTAGTTAATGAAGGTCCTTTAACATACCCTAGACTAGTGAAGGTTCTATATGGACCTGTATTCCATTAGCCCACAAAACCCATATGAAGGTTTTAGCCACTTATGCTTAGAATAGGCGCACTTTTAGACTCCAGTAGACTAATTAAAGTGATATTAGCAAACTTTTATTAAAATTATTTCTGACCTGGGTTGACCCGCTGTTCTAGATATGACCTGTCTTTTTTCAACCTTATTGCTAAGAACACGTCAGTCTGAGGGGACCGTCTATAGGGCCTGTTAGTTTAGGACACGGAGCCTTTGGATATCAGCGGCCAGTTCCTCACACGTTCATTAAAAATGGGGGTAGTTTGTAGCGCTACGGTCAAGCGTCCTAATTTGCTTATTATCGCTCCGACTGTTATCTTGTATAGAATAAAACCGTTTGAAAATGGTCTACGGATCTTAAATATGTTGTGTAAGGGGGGGTCTGGGGGGGCACAGCCCCCCTGGGGTAAGGACACGGCTTTTAGCATAGGTTAGGTGGGTTTTTTTAAGTTAGCTTCTCCCGTCGTACTCGTAGGTAAGGAAACTGTTGTGTAAGGGGGGGGGGGGGTTCCGGGGGGGCAAAGCCCCCTTGGGTAAGGATACGGCTTTTAGCATAGGTTAGGTGGGTTTTTTGGTTTTTTAAGTTAGCTTCTCCCGCCAAAATCGTTTTTAGAACGACGGCCACAGTTCAGAATATTCCCGTTTTCTACGGGATCTGGCCGTCACCCTACAAAGGCTCCGGACCGTCTACAGGGCCATAACCCTCCCCCCGTTAGTTTAGGAGACGGAGCCTTTGTATATTAGTGGCCAGTTCCTCACGCGTTCATTAAAAATGGACATCAACTAACCTAAACTTTCCCCCCTAACCTAACCTACAAGCCATGCCCTCACCTAACGGGGGGGGGGGGGGGGGGGGGGGGTTAACGCCCCCCCCTGCGACCCCCCTTACACTGCCGTATTCTAAGTTAGCTGTAATCAAACATTCAGGTGGTCGCTATCATACATACACCCCAAGGACACAGCTCGTAGGTCAGGTTAGGTTAGCGCGGGAAGTATACGTTAGGTGGGATAAAATGCGTGCGGGAGGTCCTGTCCGTTGTAATACAAAGGCTCCTAATGTTTATATTAACGCCCCCAAACATATGGTCATAATTGTATTCATACCTTGGAGCCTTTGTCTATCAGCGGCCAGTTCCTCCCGCTGCATAGAAAATGGACAATAATATTACAGTAGAGTCCCACCCAGCCCCATTACTGCTTGCCAGTACATAGGAGCTTGATGTTTTTCTTTTTTTCGTGAGCGAAGCGAGCCCACGGCTAGCTTCGCTCACGAAAAAAAGGAGTAGGAGGAGATGATGAGTTAGGACATTGTAAACGACAGCCCAGATTTTGAGAACGTTGCCCGTACGGTAACTAAAAATGACTTAACTATTATAACTTTGCAGTAGTAAATAGCAGTTCACAGGTTTTGATTTATCAAGTAAAATAACTGAAATGAAAGAAATGAGATTATCCCAACAACCTAGTTATGGAATCAGAGGATTCAATTATAAACTTAATAACGATTGTCATTGCATTAGAGGTAAGTCTGAAGATTAAACGAGTCGGCTGCTCTCCCCCTTTGTAGTTATTCAGCGCAAGTCCGAAGATTAAACGAGTCGGCTGCCCTCCCCCTTTGTAGTTATTCAGCGCAAGTCCGAAGATTAAACGAGTCGGCTGCCCTCCCCCTTTGTAGTTATTCAGCGCAAGTCCGAAGATTAAACGAGTCGGCTGCCCTCCCCCTTTGTAGTTATTCAGCGCAAGTCCGAAGATTAAACGAGTCGGCTGCCCTCCCCCTTTGTAGTTATTCAGCGCAAGTCCGAAGATTAAACGAGTCGGCTGCCCTCCCCCTTTGTAGTTATTCAGCGCAAGTCCGAAGATTAAACGAGTCGGCTGCCCTCCCCCCTTTGTAGTTATTCAGCGCAAGTCCGAAGATTAAACGAGTCGGCTGCCCTCCCCCTTTGTAGTTATTCAGCGCAAGTCCGAAGATTAAACGAGTCGGCTGCCCTCCCCCTTTGTAGTTATTCAGCGCAAGTCCGAAGATTAAACGAGTCGGCTGCCCTCCCCCTTTGTAGTTATTCAGCGCAAGTCCGAAGATTAAACGAGTCGGCTGCCCTCCCCCTTTGTAGTTATTCAGCGCAAGTCCGAAGATTAAACGAGTCGGCTGCTCTCCCCCTTTGTAGTTATTCAGCGTAAGCATGAACGAAAAAGAACGCTCTTTAGTTGTTGGGAAAGAGGATTTAGATATTTTCAAAAGGAAGTGATCCCCTTAGTTCTTATACAACTCTGATCCAGACAGAAATAAAGAGTGATAACATTTGATAGGTTAGGTAAGGGAATCTTCAAAGCAAGTGAAGTTACACTTGCCCATTATTTTGTTATTGTAAGTAACAACTGTCTAACTACTGTAGTTGTTAAGTCGTGAGTTAATATAAGATGTTTGTATTTATGAAGCATATATTTTCTGGTTGATTTCGTGTTTATTATCTGTGAAATGTATTTTTTTTTTTGTCTTTACTATTGTTTTCTTTGTCCTAGTAAAATTGTAAAATGGAAAAAAGTTACTTTGAAAGTAAAATCAACGTTAATTTTTTGCAGTAGTTTGGTCGTAAATTGGAGAGCTAAAATTATTAGAAAGTATTTCAGATAGATGCACTATTACTGCGTTGTATATTGTTGTTCTATATGTGTTAGTAAAACACTCCTAATTCCATATCCTTTATTCATGCTTGGGTTTTATTATCAAAATATCTTCTGTATGCTGTAACAGAAAAATACATTATATCTCAGCGTATGTTTATCTTTTTACAGCAGTGGGAAATATCTGAGTAACTGTGTGATGTACAGCAATCACGGTCTGAGATTACGGAAGATGCCTTCATTCTTGAAAAGTAGTGTATAGAAATTCATCTCAGGATGCTTTCTCCTGTTCAGTTTCCTCAGCACAAAGCCATTTTTAGCTTCTGTCACTTTCACTTAAGGGCAAATCCCCTGTGTTTATTGTTTCCCTTGTCACTGCTTGTGGAAGGCGAATATTTTCAATGTGCAAGATACTTTCATTATTGTGTTTTATGAGTATGCGTGTTTGCATAGGTAAAGTACAGTACTCATTGCAGCTGCTCACACCTGCCCAGCCCATACCATGGGTGAAAAAAATGCACTGCTTGTTACTTTTCAGGTTCTGTAACAGAGAAGGAAAGAAATTAGATTTATGTTTGTAGTCAATAATTTTCATGTATGGGACTATGTAGTGCCGTACATTACAATGCATCACTTGACAATATATATTTCTATTTCCTGGACGCTCTTAAAATTCTATAAAGCCTGTTTAGTTTACACATCTGCCCAGGATTTCTAACCACCTGAACAATGTATGGTGTCTAATATTTCTCACGTCGATATGCATGTACACGAAGCTTTACACACATAAATCAATTAAAGATTACAATGTAAACATTTAAAGCTGTAAATGTGCCTTAATATAAAATGTTAAAATAAATTACTCACAAACATTATTTTTGATACGATGTCACTACTACTATGCAATAATCTTTTTGTTAGCCCATTTTACCCTTATCTATTTTCCTAAGTAAACCATAAAGTGGACCAATTGCAGGAAAACTCAATTTAAGAAATGTGAACTCTAGAAACTCTCAGATATACAGTATATGCTGTGTCCAGGATACTCTTATAGCTTAGCTATGTTTTGAACTTGATATACATTTAGTATATCATATTTATAATGGTTAATGAATGATTAGTTTCCAGATTACTTTACAATATATACAAATTTATCCATTTTTTTTTTTTAAGTAGTATCATGATGTAAATTGATATAATAAGATTGAATAGGAACAAATGTTAGTTATCCCAACAAAACAGTGATATCTTATAGCCTGCTTTAGCTGTTCATTGATTTTCTCGTCAGTTGAGGTAAGTAATTATGGGAGGACTGTGCGAGTTATAGCCAGGAGGCTGAATGTCCATACAAAAGACAAATCTCTTATTCTACTTATGTTTAAAGCCCATCGATGAAAATTAGCAAAGATTTCGTTTCTATATTTAACCCTTTTACACCCAATGGACGTACTGGTACGTTTCACAAAACTCATCCCTTTACCCCCATGGACATACCGGTACGTCCTTGCAAAAAACTGTTTTTTACATTGTTTTGCATATTTTTGATAACTTTATGAGAAACTTCAGGTATTTTCCAAATTAATGAGACCAACCTGACCTCTCTATGACGAAAATTAAGGCTGTTAGAGTAATTTAAGAAAAATATATTGCAAAATGTGCTTAAAAAAAAATGGCTGGGGGTTAAGGGTTGGAAAGTTCCAAATAGCGTTTGGGGGTAAAAGGGTTAAATGCTAAGGAAAACTTTCTTGTTCTCCTATTTCCTTATCTTTAGCTTAGTGTGCTTGGTAAGTGTTTTCCTTCACGTTTCCTGATAAAGGTAGTGCAGTACTTTCCAGGGATACTTCATAGATCGAACACCCCAGAACTCAGATAATTTGAGTCAAACCAATTGGTGATTGGTCACTGTTGATTCACAATGACTTGGTCTTAAAAGGCAAGGATTGTTACATTATTAGATACATTTGAAATAGTGTAGATGTTTGCTACTATTTTAAGATCTTATAGGAATATAATTACCATAATGTTTAATGTATAGGAATATAACTACTATAGTGTCTAATGTAAATCAGAGCTTGCTATCCTTTTTGTTTATGAGGACAGTACTGTATATAACCGGATATATGTATATAGTACCTTTCTTGCCATTTTTAGTAATTGAACAAAGTAGTTAATTGCAAGTTAGTTAATGTTTTTCATAAATCTGTTTTAGTATTTATTCTACTAGACGTTTACTTTATACAACTTATTCTCTATACTTTCACAGGTACCGTGTGGAAGTCATGAACTGAAGAAACAAAAGCTTTGATTAATCATTCATACATTCTATTTTTAATATATTAAACTCTCTATGCACTTTATTTTCTAATGTAGTTTGACTTGCCTCTGTTTACAAGGTATGTTTGTTATTCAGTAAACGTGTAGGTCATGAGCACAGTTAATTTACAGTAATGTAGTTCTAATTAACTATGTTTTTTGTGGTCCTTTTGCCCAAAGAAAAAGAAACAGATATACCAGGCAAATACGAGGAACAGATTGGTGTAGTAGATTTTATATATTTAGTTGGAAAGATAATGGGTTCTAGCATTTTATATAAAATAATTAATTATAAAGAGTGTAAATATTTCTCAGAGAATGTTGGTCGCACGAAGATTTGCCTTCAACAGCTGTGCAGTCCGCTGCTTTACCACTGCCGCGCAAGAAGTTACAGCTAATGGAGTACAAGGCCCATCATGTGTATATGATAAGCATTTGTCTCAAGGCCTATTACTTCCTGATGACTATCAAAAACGTATTATAGATGAACTTCAGCATTGCTATGATGAAGTAAGTTTACTAGGATTTTTTGTATTTTATGATTCTTCAGTACACAATTTACCTTGGGTATTTAAGAACCAAAACTGACGAGTTAGTGTTGATTTACACACAAATGCACCAAAATATTACGAATTTCTCTCTCTCTCTCTCTCTCTCTCTCTCTCTCTCTCTCTCTCTCTCTCTCTCTCTCTCTCTCTCTCTCTCTCTCTCTCTCTCTCTCTCTCTCAGTATGAATTATAAATAAAAAAAAAAACAATTAAGTGACCAAAATGCTACCAAACAACAAAATCACAATAACAAACATCAATGGATTTTTCTTTTCTTTTTTTTTTAAATGCCAAAATGGACCTTGGTATACCGACAGACCACCACCTCGTGCATTTATCAGTTTGTGAATGTAGTGTTATTGCTACCTGGAATAAGGTACTACTAGATCTTGATGGTGATGATGAATCATACATAAACAAGTACTTTAAAAAAAATATGTATATAATTTCATATTTGTTAGCAGAACATTGAAGGTAAAAAATATTTGTCCCTAAACATTTTAGTAAAGTACATATTATTTCATTCATGACATTGACATTCCTGGCGAGACTAAGGCCTGGGTAACCCACAGTGTGTGATATTTGCAAACTTATTGCTTATATTTTGCCCTAGACATTTTCACGGAAGTTTTCTGACTCTCGCTTACTGCTAGTACATGGTCCTTCAAACCCCCTGTCGTTGTTAAGCCACTGATTGAAATAGTCAGGATTCTCAATCTAATCATTCATGCTCAAATGCAGAAATCCCAGGTAAAAGTTTCCAATTAGTTGGAAAGGGAACTTTCACCCTCATAAGGATGAATCTCCTATATAATAAACAAGGCTTTGTATTCTTATAGAAACAAATGACCAATTTGGGAGTAATTTGTATTTTTCCGAATTATACAAACCTGAGTATCCTACACAAATTTATCCACCATCACGTACCCCTGGAAGTCCCGTCTGCAATCAAAGTGATGTTGTAGTGAGTGAGGGATGCTAGTGCTTTCCCCGCTACCGACTGGTTACAAGTTGTTGTTACCTCATTAAAAAGTTTATGTCCATATTCCAGCTTTATCATTACTCCTATGTAAAGAATGCGGGATTGTGTAGTAAGGAAAAATACAAATTACTTCTAAATTTATTATATTCAAAACGTGTTTTTTATTAGTCCTACTCTAATTTTTGTGAAATATGTTATTTTTATTAATAAAATAAATTTTTGAATATACTTACCCAATAATCATGTAGCTGTCAACTCCGTTGCCCGACAGAATTCTATGGAGGGATACGCCAGCTATCACAATACTAGAAGGGGGTGTACTTACCAGCGCCACCTGTGGCCAGGTACTCAATCATTTGTTGTTGACACCTCTTCAATTATTCCTCGGTCCACTGGTTCTCTCTGGGGAGGAAAGGGAGGGTCGATTAAATCATGATTATCGGGTAAGTATATTCAAAAATTTATTTTATTAATAAAAATAACATTTTTCAATATTAAACTTACCCGATAATCATGTAGCTGATTCACACCCAGGGAGGTGGGTGAAAACCAGTGTACATGATTAAAGGATAGCTAAGTATCCCAAAATTTCATATAACAGTTATCTCAAATAACAATGAAATAATAAGTACCTGGTAAGGAAGTCGAATAGAACCGTTACTCTGCCTTTTATTTAAAGTTCGTCTTCCTTACTGAGCGCAGCGTTCCTCTTGGAGGCTGAATCAACCCAAAGGTGCCAAAGTACAAGGGGTTGCAACCCTACTAAAGGACCTCTACCAAACCTTTAACCCAGGCGCTTCTCAAGAATGAATAGACCACCCGCCAAATCCAAGGATGCGGAAGGCTTCTTAGCCTACCGTAACAACCATAAAAACAACAATAAAAGTATTCAAGAGAAAGGTTAAAAAGGTTATGGGATTATGGGAATGTAGTGGCTGAGCCCTCACCTACTACTGCACTCGCTGCTACGAATGGTCCCAGGGTGTAGCAGTTCTCGTAAAGAGACTGGACATCTTTCAGATAAAATGATGCAAACACTGACTTGCTCCTCCAATAGGTTGCATCCATAATGCTCTGCAGAGAACGGTTTTTATTAAAGGCCAACGAAGTAGCTACAGCTCTTACTTCGTGGGTCCTTACCTTCAGCAATGCAAGGTCTTCCTCCTTTAAGTGAGAATGTGCTTCTCTGATCAGAAGCCTTATATAGTACGAAAGCCCATTCTTGGACATGGGTCTCGAGGGTTTCTTGATGGCACACCATAAGGCTTCTGACTGTCCTCGAATAGGTTTAGACCTCTTCAGATAATATTTGAGAGCTCTGACAGGGCAAAGAACTCTCTCTAGTTCGTTACCTACCATGTTGGAGAGGCTAGGTATTTCGAACGATCTAGGCCAAGGACGTGAAGGAAGCTCGTTCTTTGCTAGGAATCCAAGCTGAAAAGAACATGTAGCTGATTCGGTTGTGAAACCAATGTTCTTGCTGAAGGCATGAACCTCACTGACTCTCTTAGCTGTTGCAAGGCAAACGAGAAAAGCAGTCTTGAGGGTAAGATCCTTGAAGGAAGCTGACTGGAGAGGTTCGAACCTAGATGTCATAAGGAACCTTAAGACTACGTCCAGATTCCAGCCTGGAGTGGAAAGACGACGTTCTTTAGACGTCTCAAAAGACTTGAGAATGTCTTGAAGGTCCTTGTTGGAAGACAGGTCCAAACCCCTGTGGCGGAGGACTGAGGCCAACATGCTCCTATACCCTTTAATCGTAGATGTTGAAAGGGATCTCTCATTCCTAAGATGAAGAAGGAAGTCAGCTATTTGGATCACAGAGGTATTGGTAGAGGATATTGAATTGGCTCTACACCAGCTTCGGAAGACCTCCCACTTAGACTGGTAGACTCTACGAGTGGAAATTCTTCTAGCTCTGGCAATCGCACTGGCTGCCTCCTTCGAAAAGCCTCTAGCTCTAGCGAATCTTTCGACAGTCTGAAGGCAGTCAGTCGAAGAGCGTGGAGGTTTGGGTGCAACCTGTCTACGTGTGGTTGACGTAGAAGGTCCACTCTTAGAGGTAGAGTCCTGGGGAAGTCGACTAGCCATTGACGTACCTCTGTGTACCATTCTCTTGCAGGCCAAAGGGGAGCAACCAGCGTCAGCCGTGTCCCTTCGTGCGAGACGAATTTCTGCAGAACTTTGTTTATAATCTTGAACGGAGGGAATGCGTACAGGTCGAGATGGGACCAGTTCAGAAGAAAAGCATCTACATGAACCGCTGCAGGGTCTGGAACAGGGGAACAATAAAGCGGAAGTCTCTTGGTGATGGAGGTGGCAAACAGGTCTATGGTAGGTTGACCCCACAACGTCCAAAGTCTGTTGCACACACTCTTGTGGAGGGTCCATTCCGTGGGAATGACCTGATTCCTTCTGCTGAGGCGATCCGCTGAAACATTCATATCGCCCTGGATGAACCTCGTGACCAGTGTGAGGTTTAGACCTCTTGACCAAATGAGGAGGTCCCTTGCGATCTCGTAAAGGCTCCTCGAATGGGTCCCTCCTTGCTTGGAGATGTAAGCCAAGGCTGTGGTGTTGTCTGAATTCACCTCCACCACTTTGCCTAGCAGGAGGGACTTGAAGTTCAACAGGGCAAGATGGACTGCTAACAGTTCCTTGCAGTTGATGTGGAGTAATCCTTGTTTCTTGTTCCATACTCCTGAGCATTCCCGTCCGTCCAAGGTCGCACCCCAGCCCGAGTCCGATGCATCCGAGAAGAGATGAAGATGGGGGGTCTGGATGGCCAATGATAGACCCTCCTTGAGAAGAAGATTGTGCTTCCACCACCGGAGAGTGGTCTTCATCTCTTGGTTGATAGGGATAGAGACTGCTTCTAGAGTCGAGCCCTTGTCCCAATGAGCTGCAAGATGGAATTGAAGAGGGCGGAGGTGGAGTCTCCCTAGCTCGACAAACAGGGCCAGAGATGAGAGGGTCCCTGTGAGACTCATCCACTGTCTCACTGAGCAATTGCTCCTCTTCAGCATGCTCATGATGCACTGTAGGGCTTGGTTTATCCTGGGGGCCGATGGAAAAGCCCGAAAATCCCGACTCTGAATCTCCATTCCCAGGTACACAATGGATTGGGAGGGAATGAGTTGAGATTTCTCTATATTGACTAATAGACCTAGGTCTCTGATTAGATCTAAAGTCCAAGAGAGGTTCTCCAGACAACGACGACTCGTGGAGGCTCTCAACAGCCAGTCGTCTAGGTAGAGGGAGGCTCTGATGTTCGATAAGTGCAGGAATTTCGCTACATTCCTCATCAGATGAGTAAAGACCATAGGAGCTGTGCTTAGGCCAAAACACAGGGCTTGGAACTGATAGACAACCTTTCCGAAAACGAATCTCAGGAAAGGTTGGGAGTCTGGATGAATGGGAACGTGAAAGTATGCATCTTTCAAGTCCAACGAGACCATCCAGTCCTCCTGTCTGACCGCTGCTAAGACCGACTTGGTCGTCTCCATTGTGAACGTCTGCTTGGTGACATACTCGTTGAGAGAGCTGACGTCCAGCACCGGTCTCCAACCTCCTGTCTTTTTGGCCACAAGAAAGAGACGGTTGTAGAAGCCCGGGGATTGATGGTCCCGGACTATAACCACTGCCTTCTTCTGCACAAGTAGCGACACCTCCTGTTGCAATGCTAGCCTCTTGTCCTCTTCTTTGTAGTTGGGAGAGAGGTTGATGGGCGATGTGGTCAGAGGCGGTTTGAGGCAGAATGGAATCCTGTAACCGTACCTCAGCCAACTGACAGACTGTGCGTCTGCACCTCTCTTCTCCCAGGCTTGCCAGAAGATCTTGAGCCTGGCTCCTACTGTTGTCTGGAGAATCTGAGAGTCAGTGCTTTCCCTTAGATGTCCTGGGTCCTTTCTTAGACTTGCCCCTGTGAGAGTCTGGACGGGAGCTTCCTCGGCTGGGGGCTCTACCACGAAAGGGCGGTATGAACCTAGTGGCCGGGGTATCAGCCACTGGAGAGCGATAAGTCTTGGGGACAGAGGTGGTAACCTTAGACTTACGAGCCGATGAAGCTACAAGATCGTGCGTGTCCTTCTGTATCAGGGCAGCCGACAAGTCCTTAACTAGCTCCTCGGGAAAGAGGAACTTTGAGAGTGGAGCAAAAAGGAGCTGTGACCGCTGGCACGGTGTAATGCTGGCTGAGAG
This sequence comes from Palaemon carinicauda, assembly GCF_036898095.1. Taxonomy (NCBI): domain Eukaryota; kingdom Metazoa; phylum Arthropoda; class Malacostraca; order Decapoda; family Palaemonidae; genus Palaemon; species Palaemon carinicauda. The sequence continues at coordinate 7,178,168 of NC_090769.1, read as the reverse complement.
GAAGGTACACAGTTGTTCCCTTTTCTTCAACACCCCTGATACAAATAACGACGCTAGCTCACCCGATCCATCCCTGATAGCCTTATCCATGCAGGACATAATTAACATGGCAGAGTCTTTGTCCGCAGGAGATGTTTTCTTGCTGAGGGCTCCCAGGCACCAGTCGAGAAAGTTGAACATTTCGAAAGCTCTGAACAACCCTTTCAGAAGATGATCCAGGTCTGAGAAGGTCCAACAAACCTTCGAGCGTCTCATCGCAGTCCTCCTAGGCGAGTCCACCAGACTTGAGAAGTCAGCCTGGGCAGAGGCAGGAACTCCCAAGCCTGGTGCTTCCCCTGTGGCATACCAAACGCAACCTTTCGATGCGAGCTTCGTTGGAGGGAACATGAAGGAAGTCTTGCCCAGGTGTTGTTTAGACTGAAGCCACTCCCCTAAGGTCCTTAAGGCCCTCTTGGAGGATCTAGCTAGGACAAGCTTAGTATAGCTCGACTTAGCTTGTTGCACGCCTAGCGAAAACTCAGATGGAGGAGAGCGGGGAACAGCAGAGACGAAGTGGTCAGGGTAAAGCTCCCTGAGTAGAGCCAAGACCTTTCTAAAATCAACAGACAATGGAGAAAGCTTAGACTCCTCCACGTCTGATGAGGGATCAAGATGTGCCTCCTCATCATCCGACACTTCATCAGCAGAAGGTAGCGAAGCAAAAGGACCAGAATGCTGAACCGCAGAGTCAGAACGGGTAGGAACAACAACAGAGGTTTCCTCAACTTGAGGGAAAACCTGAGGTTCAGACTGCATAGGCTGAACAACAGTCGGAGCAGAAGGCAGGTGCAAGGGTGAAGGAGGTTGACTCCTAGCAAGAGTTGCACCCAAGGATTGCACCAGCTGAGCGGAGGACGGATGGTGTAGATGAGCTTGCCTAGATGAGGGTTGAACTCGGTGCAGCGCTGGTTGAGCAGACAGACTCACGGAGGGGAGAGGTTGTTGTACCCCAACCGAGAGTTGCACCACTGGTGGAGCAGCAAGGGGAGGAGGAGGAAGAGTGTAACTCTCCTGATCCCAAAGCAAGGGTTGCCTTAAAGAAGGCTGAGGTTGAACAACACTGTGAACAGCAAACTCCGAAAGTGGTTCAACATCGTACGCCTGGCAGATGGTGCTGCGACCAGGCGGAGCAGGTGCAGGCTGGGCGAGCACAGGCGGAGCAGGTGCAGGCTGGGCGAGCACAGGTGCAGCGAGAACAGGTGGAGGGAGTGCAGGAGGTGCAACACTCTCAGCCCGACACTCACGCATCAAGTCCGAAAGCTGAACTTGCATGGACTGAAGCAGGGTCCACTTGGGGTCGGCAGAAACGATAACAGACTGAGGTAAAGTCACAGTCGGGGTCTGAATAGGCAGAACCTTACTCCTCTTGGGCGGAGTACAGTCGACCGATGACAGAGGCGAGTCGGAGCTGAGCCAATGACTGCAACCTGGCTGAGCACTCGCTGACTGAACTCTACGTTTAAGCGGTCTCGAGACCTGAGACCAACGTTTCTTCCCTGCATGAAGATCAGCGGACGAGAAGACGGGCTCAATCGTCTGCAGGTGGGAGTGACGGTCTAAGGAAGACACGCCCGCAACCACCGAGGATAATTCTGTGCGCCTAACAAGGCCTGTCGAACCCTTAAGCCCTTCGACATTTCTTCTCCCCTGGGCATGGGAGCTTGCAAGAGGTCCCGGACTGGGAGGACGACTGGCTCGCACAGAAAAATCCTCACGCACCACACTGGCACCACTAGCACTTGGCACTGCACAGACACTAGCACTCGTCACAGCACTGGCACTATTTCCACCCACTGCACTCTTGACCTTCAGTTCTTTAACCTCGGCCATCAGAGACTTATGGTCACTTACCACTGATTCTACTTTATCTCCTAAAGCCTGAATAGCACGCAAAACAGTTGACATATCAGGCGGAGGGCACACAGTAGGTTCGGGGGTAGCCACTACAGGGGTAGGAAAAGGTAGGGGATCATGAGGTGAGGAAAACATAGAAGAGTGAGAAGAACTTCTCCTAGCTCTAGTTCTCTCTAACTTGGATGAATATTTTAAAAGACGTACAAAATCCAATTCCGAAAGTCCGGCGCACTCCTCACACCGATTTTCTAATAGACAGGGCCTGTCCCTACAGTCAGAACAAGCGGTGTGAGGATCTACCGAGACCTTCGGAATACGCCTATTGCAAGACCTACATCGTCTATGGGAGGGAGCTTGCGAAACGTCAGACATCTTGTTTCAAAGAGTAAGTCAAAGGGTGATCCAAAAACAAGCAAAAATTCATTAACCGTTAATCAGAGTTTATATAAAAGCTAACTAGCTAATATAAAAAGGATTCCAGTATGCGACAGCCGTTAATCTAAGAGAATACTTCACCAAATATCCATGAATAAACTCGAAGACCATGAGCGTATCCCAGAACGTCTAGCCGGAAGCACGACAGAGGAATAATTGAGGAGGTGTCAACAACAAATGATTGAGTACCTGGCCACAGGTGGCGCTGGTAAGTACACCCCCTTCTAGTATTGTGATAGCTGGCGTATCCCTCCATAGAATTCTGTCGGGCAACGGAGTTGACAGCTACATGATTATCGGGTAAGTTTAATATTGAAAAAAGTAAATGCTAAGCACAGAAATTATAAATATGAGTGGGAGCTAATGTTTTAAACCATTTTCATTCCCCTTAGGTCATTAGATATACACCACCTCCACCTCTTAGTGCATTCATGAAACTAATAGGTTGGCAGCGTGAATTGAAAGCCCCAAGGGGTGTCTACATTTGGGGGACTGTAGGAACGGGTAAAACAATGCTCATGGACATGTTCTATGAATGCATTCCTGTTAATAAGAAAACAAGAGTAAGTAAACAAAAGGAAATCTTATTTATTTTTTATTATTTAAGTAGTAATTGATATCGAGTTATTTTGTCAGATTTTTGAAAGGCGTTGACCATTCATATCTATTTATTTATTTTAAACCTTGTTAAATGGTAGAATATATTATGTGTCATATTACTGTATTAATAGCGACAGATCAATTCACATGTAACACTTACCTCTACTCTATTATACTTGAGTAAATTAAACACTTAAATTTTAATTGTAAATTTCTTTCATGGTAACTTTAGTACTGTACTGTATAGAAAAAATTTATGTTCAAATTCTAGTTGATATAATGATAATAAGGGCGACTTTATCCTGTACTTTAAGGATTATTTTGTCTTGCATTGTATTTAAGTGATAATTTTAAAAATGAATTTTTTTTTTTTGCTTTTGTAGTCTGTTACTATAGCATTACTGTTTTGTAGGTGCATTTCAACTCGTTTATGTTGGATGTCCACAAAAGAATACACGCTGAAAAGAAAAACATAAAGAAGATCCATGCGCCCGACCAGGCCCGTTACTTTGAGCCCGATGGCACGTACACCATCAACTTGAGGCCGTATGACCCTATTCCTCCAGTAGCAAGGTCCATTGCAGATGAAACATGGCTTCTTTGTTTTGATGAGTTTCAGGTAATGATACATGATAGAATTTAGATTTTAATTTATGCATACATTGTATTTTTAAATATTTAACTTAGCCGGTGAATATATAATAGCTGAGCCTCCGGCGGCTCGACAGAAAAACACACAAAAACTCGCGAGCAATCGCTATGAAGGTTGCGGGTGTGCCCACTAGCGCCAACTATCGGCCAGATACCGCATATACATGTAAACAGACCCAATTTTTCTCTGTCGGCCTTAACGACAAGACGTATCAATACTCGCTGTATAACCTGGAGTTTTCTCAACATATTTGGTGAAGTACTTCCTTTTGGTTTGAGCTTTCGCAGTGCAGGTGTTTTATCTTCAACTTAAATCTTAAACTCGTTTTTGGATAGATTTAATTTTTGATGACTTTGGATTGTTTTTTGGACTTTCTTTGACTTTTAAATGGCCGACCCTTCCCTTAGTACGGAAGTGTGTTTTAGGCTTTTAGCAATTATCTTATCACGTTATAAATTGTTGTTGTTAATTATAGATTTTCCTCTATATATTTTATATCTCAACCGCCTTTATTAGGCCTCTTCGATTAGCTTTCCATTTATAATAAACATCAAGATAAATTTTAATGATTTGTTTATATGCGACCTTTCCTATTCCTCCTCTAATCTGAGAGTAGGCGGTCCTAACTTGGAAACCGAAGTTAAACAACGTTGAGCCCTTTCAATCGTAAATAACTTTTACAGAGCAAATGATTTAAAACTTATTAAATGAATATTTTTTTGTAGATATTTTATGAAAGATTTTCTTTGAATAGTCTTCGTACTGTTTCAAAGATGAACTAACGTTTAGTTTATTTATGCTTCGCAGTTTGCGCTCTATCGTTACGATAGAGAGAGAGAGAATCACGGTTTCACTTTGCAGAAAGAGTAAATCGATTCTGACGTTTTGTTCATTCTTCTTTCAAACTTAAATGTTTTAAATACTATTTTAAAGGAACTTGTTAATTGAAAAACCTTTCAGTTTTTTCCTTTGGTCAAATAACTTGTTTATTGACGAAAGGTAAGTGGGCTCTTCTCTTCGGTGCGAAATAAAGAGAGAGAGAGAGAGAGAGAGAGAGAGAGAGAGAGAGAGAGAGAGAGAGAGAGAGAGAGAACGTTCCGATCTTTATTCTCGTCCCAAGCGAGTAACGTTGTTCTCGAGTCAGTTTTTTACTCTCGTCCCTAGTCTCTGTACGGGGAGAAAGGATAAAACGTTTTTAGTTTTTATTCTCGTCCCAAGGCACTGTACGGTGAGAGATTGAAAACGTAGTTTTGAATGAACTAGTGTTTAGTCTCCTTCCCAGCCACTGATCTTTTTATCTTAATATATGTTTACTGTTTTTTGCTTGTATTAATGTGCTTACATTATACGACTGATTTCGCAATTATAACCTTTTGATGAGGGTAGAATTGCGTGCTTCAGGTAGAAATCAGTTTTATTCATATCTAATGTGAATTGTTGTAAAATTCGATTTCAGTGAAGTAAGTGCAAAACAGAAAATCGTAGTGATAAAGTGATAATTGCGCAAAGTGTTATCAGTGTTGCGACCGAGGGTTCATTTGTTCGTGCCTGTCGTTCGCCTAGTCCGAGACCTCTTGCAAGCTCCCAAGCCCAGGGGAGAAGTAATGTCGTACGACTTATGGGTTCGAGAGGACTTGATCAGCGAACAGACGTTCCCTCTATGGTTTCAGGCGTGTCTCATCAACACCGCCCCTACCATAAGACGAGCGAGACGATTTTCTCCTCGTCATCCGAAGGCTTTTCGCATGAGAAACCGTGGAACAAGGTTTCGAGGCCCTTTAAGCGAAAGTCAGTCCTTTCAGGACAGGTCCAGCGTCCTGGTTGTAACCATTAGGACAGCTCTGACCCTATGCAGTCATCGGAAGACTGCTCGCCGCCTAAACAAAAGCGTAACACAGGCTCCGAGAGTCTTTTTGTAGGCCAGGTTTTGCAGTCACAGACGTTACCCTCGTCTCTTACCGCAACCATTCCCGTTGATCCTAAATGGGTTGTACGGCAAGACATGCAGAATAAGCTTGCCTCTCTTATGGAGGACTATTCTGTTGAGCAGGTTCACGATGATCCTCGCCGCTTAGCTGATCGAGATCTTGGCCGTCAGCCGCCCAAACGAGCCTTTGCTCGTCCTGTTGACATTGACGTTACAAAGTCACGTCAATCGTGTTTTGTAGAGCCTCACTCGATGCAGTCCCGTGTTGACTCTCAGCCGCTTGTGGACGTTCAGCCGCTGCCGCTTGCTCTTGTTGACGTTCAGGACGTTCACCAACCAGCATAGTTGACTTGTTTTGACGTTGAGCGTCAAGCACCGCAGTCAAGAGTTGTTTTGACTGCTCAGTCTAAGCAGTCAAGGCAGTCTCGAGTTGACGTCGAACGTCCTCCCGCACCTGTTGTTGTTACTGGTCAGTCCTTTAAGCAGTTACATGACATAGCGTCCTTGACTGCTACTGTTGCTCCTTTGCGTGTGGACTCTGCTTGTCAAGCATTGCCACCAGGGCAGGTCTCTCCCTTGCTTGAGACTCGGCTATTGTCGGACAAGGTTCCTTCAGATGACGAAGTTGCTGATCCCCCTCCTACTGATATTCCCTTGAGGACTCTGTCAGACGGAGAGGAGCCTAAAGCTGCTCAGCCCTCTATGGACTTTAAATAAATCATGCTGATTTTTAAGGATCTTTGTCCGGATCTTTTTGTAACTGCTGCTCCTCGTTCGCCTAAACGTCAGAGTTTACACTAGGCCTAGCTACTTCGAAGCCGTTGTTTTATAAGCTAGTGCTCTCTCGCTCTTCTAAGAGAGCTTTACGTTTGCTAGGCGACTGGTTAATCACCAGGAGGAGTTTGGGGGAGACAGCCTTTGCTTTCCCTACTTTTAAGCTGGCTTATAGAGCGAGAGTCTGATATGACACAGGAGAAGTTCTCGGCTTGGGAGTTCCTGCCTCTGCCCAGATAGACTTCTCAAACCTCATAGACTCTCCCTGGCGCCTTGCCATGAGACGCTCCAAGATTTTATGGTCGACTTTCGAGCGTTTGAAGTTTTGCTGTACAATTATGTCATGCATAAACAAGGCTTTCAGGGATGGCTCCAATGATCTGACAGCCATGTTCTCTGCAGGAACAAGTCCCTCAGGGATGGCTCCAATGATCTGGCAGCCATGTTCACTGCAGGAGTACGTAAGAGGCAAGTGCGCTCAATGTGTTCATTGTCAAGACAAACTTCACGATGAAGTCTACCAGGCTGTCTTGACAGTATTAATGGAAGGCGGCTGGATGGTCTCTCTCGACCTTCAGGAGGCATACTTCCACATTCCTATACACCCGGATTCCCAACCGTTTCTGAGGTTTGTTTACAGGAATGTGGGGTACCAGTTTCGAGCCCTGTGCTTTGGCCTCAGTCCTGCTCCTCTCGTGTTTACGAGGCTCATGAGGAATGTGGCAAAATCCCTCCATCTATCGGGGATCCGAGCCTCCCTGTACTTGGACGACTGGCTTCTCAGAGCATCGTCCAGTCTTCGCTGTCTGCAGGATCTACATTGGACGTTGAGTCTGGCCAGGGAGTTGGGACTTTTGGTCAACCTAAAAGTCCCAACTGATCCCATCCCAGATTATTCTATATTTGGGGATGGAGATTCGCAGTTCAGTTTTTTTCGGGCTTTTCCGTTTGCCACCCAAATAGAACAAGCCCTGCTCGAAGTCCAACTAATGCTGAAAAGAGAACGTTTGTTCAGTCAGGAGTTGGAACAGTCTCGTAGGGACTCTCTCATCCCTGGAGCAGTTTGTCTCACTAGGGAGACTACACCTTCTGCCTCTCCGATTCCATCTAGCCTCTCACTAGAACTAGGACAAGACGTTAGAGACGGTATCATTCCCAGTCTCCGAACCAGTAAAGGCATGCCTGAAATGGTGGGACAGCAATATCAGTCTGAGAGAGGGACTATCCCTAGCAGTCAAGAACCCAAACCACGTGTTGTTCTCAGACGCGTCGGATTTGGGTTGGGGTGCGACCCTGGACGGTCGGGAATGCTCGGGTCTGTGGACCTCAAGTCAGAAGAGCATGCACATCAACGGCAAGGAGCTATTAGCAGTCTACTTGGCCTTGATGATATTCGAAAGCTTCTTCGAAACTAAGTGGTAGAGGTCAACTCAGACAACACCACAGCTTTAGCGTACATCTCCAAGCAAGGAGGCACACACTCCTTCACGCTGCTCGAGATCGTAAGGGACCTTCTCTTATGGTCAAGAAATCGAGGCATCTCCCTGTTGACGAGATTCATCCAGGGGGACTTGAACGTCTTGGCAGACTGTCTCAGTCGGAGGGGTCAGGTGATACCCACGGAATGGACCCTCCACAAGGACGTGGGCAAGAGTCTTTGGGCTACTTGGGGTCAACCCACCATAGACCTCTTTGCCTCCTCGTTGACCAAAAGGTTACCAATCTATTGCTCTCCAGTCCTAGATACAGAAGCAATCCACATAGACGCGTTTCTACTGGATTGGTCTCTTCTGGACTTATATGCATTCCCACCATTCAAGATAGTCAACAAGGTACTGCAGAAGTTCGCCTCTCACGAAGGGACAAGGTTGACGTTGGTTGCTACCCTCTGGCCCGCGAGAGAGTGGTTCACCGAGGTACTTCAATGGCTGGTAGACTTTCCAAGAAGTCTTCCTCTAAGGGTAGATCTGTTACGTCAGCCCCACGTAAAGAATGTCCATCAAAGCCTCCCCGCTCTTCGTCTGACTTCCTTCAGACTATCGAAAGACTCTCAAGAGCTCGAGGCTTTTCGAAGGAGGCAGCCAGTGCGATTGCAAGAGCGAGGAAAGCTTCTACCATTAGAGTATACCAGTCGAAGTGGGAAGTCTTTCGAGACTGGTGCAAGTCATCATCTGTGTCCTCGTCCAGTACCTCTGTAGCCCAAATCGCAGATTTTTCTTTTACATCTGAGAAAGGTTCGCTCCCTTTCAGCTCCCACGATTAAGGGCTACAGGAGCATGTTGGCTTCGGTCTTTCGACATAGAGGCTTAGATCTTTCCAACAATAAAGATCTCCTTAAGTCTTTCGAGATCTCTAAGGAACGTCGTTTGGCAACTCCTGGATGGAACTTAGACGTGGTCCTAAGGTTCCTCATGTCAGACAGGTTTGAGCCATTACATTCAGCCTCCCTGAAGGATCTCACCCTCAAGACACTTTTCCTAGTGTGCTTGGCTTCGGCTAAAAGGGTCAGTGAACTTCATGCCTTCAGTAAGAACATCGGCTTTTCTACAGAAAAAGCCACTTGTTCACTTCAACTTGGTTTCCTGGCCAAAAATGAACTGCCTTCTCGTCCTTGGCCTAAATCTTTTGATATTCCTTGCTTATCAGAGATCGTAGGCAACGAACTGGAAAGAGTATTATGTCCTGTTAGAGCTCTTAAGTTCTATTTAGCTCGTACTAAGTCATTACGAGGTAAATCTGAGGCATTATGGTGCTCAGTTAAGAAACCATCATTGCCTATGTCAAAGAATGCTTTGTCATATTTTATCAGATTTTTAATACGAGAAGCTCATTCTCACTTGAATGAGAAAGACCGATGTTTGCTTAAGGTTAAGACGCACGAAGTTAGAGCTATAGCAACCTCCGTGGCCTTCAAGCAAAATAAATCTCTGCAAAGTATTATGGACGCGACTTTTTGGAGAAGCAAGTCAGTGTTCGCGTCATTTTACTTAAAAGATGTCCAGACTCTTTACGAGGACTGCTACACACTGGGTCCATTCGTTGCAGCGAGTGCAGTAGTGGGTGAGGGTTCTACCACTACATTACCCTAATTCCAATATCCTTTTTAATCTGTCTCTTGAAATGTTTTTAATATTGTTTTTTGGGTTGTACGGAAGGCTAAGAAGCCTTTCGCATCCTGATTGATTTGGCGGGTGGTCAAAGTCATTTCTTGAGAGCGCCCAGATTAGGGGTTTGATGAGGTCCTGTTGTATGGGTTGCAGCCCTTAATACTTCAGCTCCTGGGAGTCTTTCAGCATCCTAAGAGGATCGCTGGGCTTCGTGAGGAAGACAGACTAATAAGGCAGAGTAATCGTCTAAGTCGACTTCCTTACCAGGTACCTTTATATATTTGGGTTTTGTTATGATATAACTGTCAAAAACTCTAAGCATATACGCTGTAAACTTAATTAACTCTGGTCTCTACCCACCACCATGGGTGTGAATCAGCTATTATATATTCACCGGCTAAGTTAAATATTTAAAAATGATATTTTAATTATAAAATAAATTTTTGAATATACTTACCCGGTGAATATATAAATTAAAGGCCCCCCCCTTCCTCCCCGATAGAGACCCAGCGGGATGAGAAAAATTGGGTCTGTTTACATGTATATGCGGTATCTGGCCGATAGTTGGCGCTAGTGGGCACACCCGCAACCTTCATAGCGATCGCTCGCGAGTTTTTGTGTGTTTTTCTGTCGAGCCGCCGGAGGCTCAGCTATTATATATTCACCGGGTAAGTATATTCAAAAATTTATTTTATAATTAAAATATCATATTTTAACCCTTTTACCCCCAAAGGACGTACTGGTATGTTTCACAAAACCCATCCCTTTACCCCCATGGACGTACTGGTACGTCCTTGCAAAAAAATGCTATAAAAAAATATTTTTTTCATATTTTTGATACTTTTTTGAGAAAATTCAGGCATTTTCCAAGAGAATGAGACCAACCTGAACTCTCTATGACAAAAATTAAGGCTGTTAGAGCAATTTGAAAAAAAATACTGCAAAATGTGCTGGGAAAAAAAAAAAAAACCCTGGGGGTTAAGGGTTGGAAATTTCCAAAGAGCCTGGGGGTAAAAGGGTTATTTGGTTTCCATTAGATTTATAAGCAAATTGTTTCATGTAGTTGGGAAGTTAAACCAACAGTGTCTTTTTAGAACAGATTATAGGAAAACAATCAAAGGAAAACCAAACTGCTGACTATAGAATATACCCTTGGTGTAAAATGGTGTTTTTGTAGTAAATATTTACTTTGGAATATTTGAAGTTTTCTATTCCTGTAAATTATAATATTGTAGGTACTGTACTTAAATTTCTCAAAACATTTTCAGGTCACAGATATTGGTGATGCTATGATTCTGAAGAGACTCTTTACAGAACTTTTCAATAATGGTATTGTGGTAATAGCAACAAGTAACAGAAAACCAGAGGATTTATATAAAAATGGCTTGCAACGGTCAAACTTCATACCACTTATTCCTATTTTAAAATCCAAATGCAAGGTAAGGATTATTATACCATGTTAATATATGCAAAAAAAATAATTTTTTTTATCAACCCCATTATTAAATGTATTTATATCTAGATTCATAATTAAATCGATGAATAATATTAACAAACATGCTGAAATAAATCCTGAACAAGATTGCTCTTGACTGGATATAAATTCTATTGTTCCTACACAGCATACAAATCCTCATCTTTTAATAAGGTGCTGAAATTGGTCATTAAAGTTAGATACTGAGCAGTTATCCAGCTGGTGACGGTACAAGGCAACGAGTACCACCCCTTTCCAGCAGGAGCGGAGCGCCTTCACTTTTGTTTTGGCCTCTTGTCACGTACGGATGTACGTACAGACAGCTAATGTCAAACTTATTAATTTTTTCTCTATTGCAGAAAGTGGAATGTAATGGAAGCAAGAAATTTGTTGTTTGCTAGGGGAAAGGTGGATGCTACAACTGCTTTATGGCTAAACCAGCTGTGGACCCACATTCCCTCTGGGCACCTTGTAGAGGACATAACAGTTCGCAGGTATCCCTGTGTGCCGAGTGTAGGTTGTGGCCTCTGGTATATTGGCAGGCATACCCCCTGATAAGGGGAAGAGGTGAGTGAAGTGATCGTCGGTGTTGGCAAATGTCAAAGAAGCCTGGTGAAGTCTTTCGCTGCTTCTGGCTCCTCGTGGGGTGCTACTGCTGCTTCTGTCCCTGCGCATACGCCCCAGGAGCGGTCCCAGGGGAGTACGCTGTGTGGGGTCAGAGTACTCGGATCTACATCGCCAAGCTTTTCAGGTTTCCCTAGAGCATGGAGAAACCCTAGTGTTCAATGCCCTCCTTCTGAGGCTGTAAACTTATCGCCCATGACTGTATAGACTGCTGACGACAAGTTTGACCTAACAAAGTCGTGGGCTTCACAGCTCTTTACTTGTGAGAGTATACCAACATGTCCCTGGACACCTTTGTGCTTGGACCTGTGGTGGCTGCTCAAGTAGTTGTTTAACCAGCCCACCTTCCAAACGGGACAAGGATGCATCTCATGTATAGCAACGTGTAGATGTAAATCTGGAATGAACAATGGTATGACTGGCTCTTCTCCTTCATTCTTATGTCTGGCATCAATGACCTTAGATATCAGGATGCCAGATAACTCATAATCAATCAATGAATCAATCATTCTTCTGTCTACCTTCTCGGGGACCAAGCAGGTGAATTATTATTTGTTGGTCTAAAGAAGTATCTCGCCCATCCCCCCTTAATAAGGTGGATCTTATACCAACCCATTGATCATCATATAAGGTATTATATGCAAATGACATCCCCATTTAGGGAATGGTATCTCTAGTCTGATTGTGTACATGCTTGCATGTACAGCAAGGGCCCATTGGCCTTTCATCCCTATGAAAGTCTGGTATGAGGTTGCTGGGGTCATCGCTTTGCTTCTGCACAGATCAAGTAGTGATCACTTCCAGGGAAGATTCTAAGGGGACTTCCTAAACTCGCTAAGTAATCATTCTCCCTAAATAAAAGATGAAGATTTCTATGCCGCTTTTGGAACAAATCACAAATTTTAAAAGTAATTTGTATTTTTCCTAGCCATACAAACCTTGAGTCTAATCCAACTTCCCTCCTCAACCACCCCTCTTCAGTCCTTGGGCTAAAGGTTAAAAGTGAAGGCTTTCCAGGTGGAAAGGGGCCGGGGCTATCCGCCCCACATGATTATCGGCTGACTAATTACTCGTTATCCAACTTTAACAACTGACTCTAGCTCATACTGAGCCAATATCCCTAATTAAAGGACTGGTTTTATGGCTAGGAAAAATTAAAATCTCCTTTTAAAAATATGGAATATTTGTGATTTAATGTTGAGGACATAATACTGTTCATAAGAGATTGCTATTTTTCATTTCAGGTTATCAATTTGGACTCGGGCATAGATTACAGGGTTAAAAATCTTCCCGACTCCAATAAAGTATTTTTCGTGAAAACAGAATGTGATGCCGATGCCGAAGTAAAAACTATTTTTAAGGTGAGTTTGTCGTATAAATGTAATTGAATTTTCATGATTTATTCCTGAGAGTTTGTAATACAGATTAAAAATTATTTTTCAATTGCAACCACCAAAACACTTTATTTTGGGATCCACCTTTTATGTACTAAATTCAATGAAGAATTGTAATTTCTGTTATGCCTACGGAATTGCTGTAGATGTAGGATTCCTGTTTATTATAAGCATTAAGGGAAATTTATATGCTGAAAAAGCAGTCAGAGCTTTATCTACTATGACCAGCTGTTCAGTCTATTTTATTAACTGTATAATTCATCTTTTTAATTCATGGGGTCTCTTTTGAATAGTAGATTGATGACAAATTGAAATTAATAGAAAAAGAACACATTGAAGTAATTTTGTCCTTCTATTGAACTGTTCCCACTTATTTACCCATTTGCTATTTCATGATAACCCCAATGACTCAATACCAGAATGTAGGTTAACCATAACAAACAATTTTCATACAATTGTTAAGTTGTCATTGAGCAATGAATACCAAGTCTTGGAAATGAATCCCTTTGAGAAATCTTGCCTGACTCGACATTTTCAGTGGTAGTTGTTTCAAGTGAGTTGAAAATGCATTTAGCTTCTTTGGTAAAAAAAATAGAATTTTCATATCAAATTTAAGATATGCAAATTGATTTACTCAATTTATTTTCTTGTTTCAGGTCCTTTGCGCCGATGAAACAGATGTTGTTCGCCCTCGTACACTCTCTTATGCTGGCAGGAGTGTTAGCTTTCAAATAACTTGTGGAGGTGTGCTGAATAGCACCTTTGCTGAACTCTGTGATCGGGTAAGGAAAATCAGTGTCGCAGATTACTTGTAGTCAGTTGCTGTAATATTTATTTAACTGAAAACTTATTACTGATAGTTTATTCTAAATTCGAGGTCAACACAATTCCAAACATCATTTGGTATCCAAAAGAATATTGTCTGCTGGCTAGCAATACTACACAAGAACCTCTTGGATCCCCAAGTCCCCAGCATATAGTAGCCTCACAAATGGGTTAGATTCCTGCTCTTGGTCAATTTTAAAGGATTTAATTTTTTAATCTTACTGCTGTATAGTTCTTTTCCTGATCTTTTAACTAGTCTAGTAGGATAAAGAACTGAAGTAAAGAATAAACTATAAAGTTGAAATAAAAAATTTTTTTTAAGATAAATAACAATGTTAAACAGATAAATGAAATATAAAACAAGAATTACGTCAACCTGTTCAAGAGGAAAGAATTTACATCAAGTTTGAGGTATTTTGATTACTAGCCAGTCAAGACGCTGTTTCCGAGATTTTAACCTAGTGCACTCATTTGTTACGGCCTTCGTATTTTACCCGTACTGGCACATTATGGATGACATTTTCACCCGAGGGATCTCAAGAATGGGCGACAGAATTATTTGTCAACAGATAAAACACTTGTTGAATGACCAGTGCTTCCCTATCAGACTTGTAGAGGACTTTATGCTGGATAAAAAAATAACAATCATTCATAGTTAGACATCTCTACACCCAAAGCATGAGATAACTTATACTACTTATAAGCATAGCTCTAATTTTTCTGATAATCAATTTGGTCAATAGTCTCTTGAAATGTGTTCATTTATGTACAGTAGTAAAAGTTTGTACATAAACATAAGAGAAGTGTGTTGACACATCACCTTATAGGGATGTTTTAAAGATGAGTTTTAAGGTTATATCAGATACTGTATATAAATAGCCAAAGATGTTTTTTTGTTTTGACAATTGTAACTAACAAAGAACCCCTTCTTTTTAGGCCTTAGGTGCTGCTGATTACATCCAGTTAAGTCATGTTTTCCACACTGTCATCATCAGAGACATTCCTATCCTAAACCAGAGGACCAAAGGTCAAGCTAGACGTTTTATAACACTGATCGACACATTGTATGACAATAAGGTAATTAAGGTTTTGTTTGTATTATATTTTTCTTTTTTATGGCACACTTTCTAATTGTTTAAATTAATCTTAACCCTTTTACCCCCAAAGGACGTACTGGTACGTTTCACAAAAGCCATCCCTTTACCCCAATGGACGTACCGGAACGTCCTTGCAAAAAAATGCTATAAAATTTTTTTTTTTCAATATTAAACTTACCCGATAATCATGTAGCTGTCAACTCCGTTGCCCGACAGAATTCTACGGAAGGGATACGCCAGCGATCACTATACTAGAAGGGGGTGTACTCACCAGCGCCACCTGTGGCCAGGTACTGCAGTACTTCTTGTTGACACCACCTCAATTTTTCCTCTGTCGTGCTTCCGGCAAGACGTTCAGGATACGCTTATAATTTTGGAGTCTTGTTCACGGTTTTTGGTGAAGTATTGCTCTAAGATTTCAGCTTTCGCTATACTGGAAACTTTTCTATTAGCTTGGATAGCTTTTATATTGATTTGATTAATGGTTAACGATCTTTTGCTTTATTTGGAATCCCCCTTGACTAGCTCTTTGATTCAAGATGTCCGACCTTTCTCAAGCCCCTCCCCATAGACGATGTAGGACTTGTATTAGGCGTATTCCGAAGGCCTCGGTTGATCCTCACACCGCTTGTTCCGACTGTAGGGAAAAATCCTGTCAGTTGGAAGATCGATGTGAGGAATGCGCCGGACTTTCGGAACTTGAGTTTGTTCGATTCCTTAAATATACCACTAAGTTAGAGAGAGAGAGAGTTAGGAGGAGTTCTGCTCGCTCTTCGCTTTATTCCTCACCTCATGATCCTCAACCTTTTCCTCCCCCTGTAGTGGCTACCCCCGAACCTACTATTTGTGCTCAGCCTGATATGTCCGATGTTTTGCGTGCCATTCAGGCTTTAGGTGACAAAGTGGAATCGGTAGTGAGTGACCACAAGTTCCTCTTGGCGGACGTCAAGGAACTTAAGGTGAGAAGTGCAGTGGGAAGTGGTAGTGCCAGTGCTGTGCCGAGTGCTAGTGTCAGTGCGGTGCCGAGTGCTAGTGTCAGTGTCAGTGTTGTGCGTGAGGGTACTTCTGTGCGTGCCAGTCGTCCTCCCAGTCCGGGACCTCTTGCAAGCTCCCAAGCCCAGGGGAGAAGCAATGTCGAAGGGCAAAAGGGTTCGGCAGGCCTTGATCGGCGCACAGAAGTATCCTCGGTGGTTGCGGGCGTGTCTTACAGAGACCGTCACTCCCACCCGCAGACGATTGAGCCTTTATTTTCCTCGTCTGCAGAAGAAATTTCGGGGAGAAAACGCTGGACTCAGGTCTCAAGACCTCTTAAACGTAAAGTCCAGACCTCACGAGTTCAACAACCCGGATGCAGTCATTGGGTTAGCTCTGACTCTCCGCAGTCATCAGGTGACTGCACACCTCCTAAGAGAGGTAAGGCGATGCCTCAACAGACCTCATCTTCTGTTAAGGCTTTGCCTCAACAGACCTTATCGTCTGTTGATCCCAAGATGACTTTGCTGCAGTCCATGCAGTCGCAGCTTGCGGTCTTAATGCGTGAGTTTCAGGCAGAGAAGGTTACACCTCCTCCTGCGAGCGCTCCTCCTCACCGCAGTCCAGTCTGCCAGACGTACGAAGTTGAGGTTCCTCAAGCTACCTCCATGCGTGAGCTACCGCGTTGGGAGTTGCCAGTTACCAGCGTTGTGCAGCAACCTCCACCTTCCTTAAGGCAACCTCAACAATGGGAACAGGAGTCTTATGACTTACATCCTCCTCTTCCTTTGAGGCAAGAGTTTCTTGCAGTTAGACCATCTTCGAGGCAACAACCTCTTGAGGTACGACAACCTCTACCATCCTTGAGGCAGCCACCTCAGCTCTCGCAGCTGCTACCTCCACTTTCCTCAAGGCGAGAACCTCAACTCTTGAGGCTAGCACCTCAAGAACCTCAACTCGTGAGACAGGAACTGCGTTCTGCGCAGCCGCTACCTCAACTCTCGCAGCTCACACCTCAAGAACCTCAACTCGTGAGACAGGAACCTGCTACTGCGCATCCACCTCAACCCTTGAAGCAAGCGCAACTCTTGAGACAGGAAACTCATGCTAGGAGTCAACCACCTCAACGCATGCACCTACCTTCTTCTACTCTACTTGACCAGTCTTTGCAGCCTGAACCTCAGGTTTTAATACAGTCGCCTCTCTCCACACTTGCTCCTCAAACCGCCGCAGAACCTCCTTCATCCCAGCCTCTTGACTTTGTCGTTACCAGCCCTCATCCTCTTCAACAGAGACTTGAGGATGAAACCGCAAGTGTTTGTGCACCCGCTTGTCAGGATTCTGCTGTTCAGCACACCGCTGTAACTTTACCTCTCGCTTCGCAACACTCAGGTGATGAGGTTTCTGAGGAGGAAGCTGCGCACCTAGATGATCCCTCTTCGGACGTGGAGGAACCCAAGTCTTCTCCTCCCTCCATTGACTTTCGCAAGGTCCTGGCTCTTTTCAGAGAGGTTTACCCGGATCATTTTGTTTCTGCTACCCCTCGCTCTCCTCCATCTGAGTTTTCTCTAGGCATGCAAACTGTTAAGTCGGCCTATACTAAGCTCGTCTTTGCTAGATCCTCTAAGAGAGCTTTAAGAATGTTAGGGGATTGGTTGCAGTCCAAACAGCAACTAGGGAAGACTTCTTTTATGTTCCCTCCTACTAAGCTGACTTCTAAGGCGGGCGTATGGTATGCCACAGGAGAGGAACCAGGCTTGGGAATCCCTGCCTCTGCCCAGGCTGACTTCTCAAGTTTGGTCGACTCTCCACGTAGATCGGCTATGAGGCGCTCTAAGGTCTGCTGGACCTTTTCCGACTTAGACCACTTCTTAAAGGGTATATTTCGTGCCTTTGAGATTTTCAATTTTCTCGACTGGTGCCTGGGGGCCTTGAGCAAGAAGACTGCCCCTGCTGACAAGGACTCAGCCATGCTTATAATGTCCTGTATGGATAAAGCAATTCGGGATGGGTCCGGCGAACTTGCCTCAATGTTTGTTTCAGGAGTACTCAAGAAAAGGGAACAACTTTGCACTTTTCTTTCTACTGGCATCACCTCTTGTCAAAGGTCTCAGTTACTTTTTGCTCCGCTGTCTAAGTTCCTGTTCCCCGAAGAGCTTATCAAGGATTTGTCTGCGGCCCTTATTCAGAAGGACACTCATGACCTTGTGGCCTCTTCAGCTCGTAAGGCTAAGGTTGCTCCTTCAGTTCCCAGAACTTACCGCACCCCAGTGGCCGATACTCCTGCTACAAGATTTATTCCGCCCTTTCGTGGCAGAGCCCCCAGCCGAGGAAGTACCCGTCCAGACTCTTTCAGGGGCAGGTCTAAGAAAGGTCCCAAGACTTCAAAAGGCAAACACTGACTCTCCTCCTCTCCAGACAGCAGTAGGAGCCAGACTCAAGACCTTCTGGCAAGCTTGGGAAAGAAGAGGTGCAGACGCCCAGTCTGTCAAGTGGCTAAGGGAGGGTTACAGGATACCATTCTGCCGCAATCCCCCTCTGACCACTTCTCCCATCAACCTCTCTCCCAACTACAAGGAAAAGGACAAGAGGCTAGCGTTACACCAGGAGGTGTCGCTCCTGTTACAGAAGAAGACAGTGGTGATAGTCCGGGACCATCAATCCCCGGGCTTCTACAACCGTCTCTTTCTGGTGGCCAAGAAGACAGGAGGTTGGAGACCGGTGCTGGACGTCAGCGCGCTCAATGCTTATGTCACCAAGCAGACGTTCACTATGGAGACGACGAAGTCGGTCCTAGCAGCGGTCAGGCAGGAGGACTGGATGGTCTCGTTGGATCTGAAAGACGCTTACTTTCACGTTCCTATTCATCCAGACTCCCAACCTTTCCTGAGATTCGTTTTTGGAAAGGTTGTGTACCAATTCCAAGCCCTGTGTTTTGGCCTAAGCACAGCTCCTATGGTGTTTACGCGTCTGATGAGGAATATTGCAAAATTCCTCCACTTAGCGGACATCAGAGCCTCCCTTTATTTAGACGACTGGCTGTTAAGAGCCCCCACAAGTCGTCGCTGTCTGGAGAGTCTCAACTGGACTTTGGACTTGATCAAGGAACTGGGTCTATTGGTCAACTTAGAAAAGTCCCAGCTCATTCCCTCCCAATCCATCGTTTACCTGGGAATGGAGATTCGGAGTCAGGCTTTTCGGGCTTTTCCATCGGCCCCAAGGATAAGCCAAGCCCTAGAATGCATCCTGAGCATGCTGAAGAGGAACAGTTGCTCGGTGAGACAGTGGATGAGTCTAACAGGGACCCTGTCATCGTTAGCCCTGTTCGTCGAGTTAGGGAGACTCCACCTCCGCCCTCTCCAATTCCATCTAGCAGCTCACTGGGACAAGGATTTGACGCTCGAAGCAGTCTCTATTCCTGTCACCAAAGAGATGAAGACTACTCTCTTGTGGTGGAAGACCAACATCCTTCTCAAGGAGGGTCTATCGTTAGCGATTCAGACCCCCAATCTTCATCTCTTTTCGGACGCATCAGACTCGGGCTGGGGCGCGACCTTGAACGGACAGGAATGCTCGGAAACATGGAACAAGGAACAGGAAACGCTCCACATCAACTGCAAGGAGCTGCTGGCAGTTCATCTGGCCTTAATGAACTTCAAGTCCCTCCTGTTAGACAAGGTGGTGGAGGTGAACTCCGACAACACCACAGCCTTGGCTTACATCTCCAAGCAGGGAGGGACCCATTCGAGGAAGCTGTACGAGATAGCAAGGGACCTCCTCATTTGGTCAAGAAGTCTAAATCTCACTCTGGTAACGAGGTTCATTCAGGGCAACATGAACGTCTCAGCAGATCGCCTCAGCAGAAAAGATCAAGTCATCCCCACGGAATGGACCCTTCACAAGAGCGTGTGCAACAGACTTTGGACCTTGTGGGGTCAGCCTACGATAGATCTGTTCGCCACCTCCATGACCAAGAGGCTTCCTTTGTACTGTTCCCCAGTTCCAGACCCAGCAGCAGTTCACGTGGATGCTTTTCTGCTGAATTGGTCCCATCTCGACCTATATGCATTCCCGCCGTTCAAGATCATCAACAGAGTCATTCAGAAGTTCGTCTCGCACGAAGGGACACGGCTGACGCTGGTTGCTCCCCTTTGGCCTGCAAGAGAATGGTTCACAGAGGTACTACAATGGCTGGTCGACGTTCCCAGGACTCTCCCTCTAAGAGTGGACCTTCTACGTCAACCTCACGTAAACAAGGTACACCCAAACCTCCACGCTCTTCGTCTGACTGCCTTCAGACTGTCGAAAGATTCGCTAGAGCTAGAGGCTTTTCGAAGGAGGCAGCCAGAGCGATTGCCAGAGCAAGGAGGGTATCCACTCGTAGAGTCTACCAATCCAAGTGGGAAGTCTTCCGAAGCTGGTGCAGAGCCAATGCAGTTTCCTCTACCAATACCTCTGTAACCCAAGTAGCTGACTTCCTATTACATCTAAGGAATGTGAGATCCCTTTCGGCTCCTACGATTAAAGGGTACAGAAGTATGTTGGCTTCAGTTCTCCGCCACAGAGGTTTGGATCTTTCCTCCAACAAGGACCTTCAAGACATCCTTAAATCTTTCGAGACTTCTAAAGAACGTCGTTTATCCACTCCAGGCTGGAATCTAGACGTAGTCTTAAGGTTCCTTATGTCTCCTAGGTTCGAACCTCTCCAGTCAGCTTCCTTCAAAGACCTTACTCTCAAAACTCTTTTCCTCGTCTGCCTTGCAACAGCTAAAAGAGTTAGTGAGGTTCACGCCTTCAGCAAGAACATTGGGTTCACATCCGAATCAGCAACATGTTCTTTACAGCTCGGATTTTTAGCTAAGAATGAACTTCCTTCACGTCCTTGGCCTAGATCGTTCGAAATTCCTAGCCTTTCCAACATGGTGGGTAACGAGCTAGAAAGAGTTCTTTGCCCTGTCAGAGCTCTGAAATACTATCTTAATAGGTCAAAACCTATACGAGGACAGTTAGAAGCCTTATGGTGTGCAATCAAGAAACCTTCGATGCCTATGTCCAAAAACGCAGTTTCGTATTATATAAGGCTTCTGATTAGAGAAGCCCATTCTCACATGAAGGATGAAGACCTTGCTTTGCTGAAGGTAAGGACCCACGAAGTGAGAGCTGTAGCCACTTCGATGGCCTTTAAACAGAACCGTTCTCTGCAGAGCATTATGGATGCAACTTATTGGAGGAGCAAGTCAGTGTTTGCATCATTTTATCTTAAAGATGTCCAGTCTCTTTACGAGAACTGCTACACCCTGGGACCATTCGTAGCAGCGAGTGCAGTAGTAGGTGAGGGCTCAGCCACTACATTCCCTTAATCCCATAACCTTTTTTTTTTTTAACCTTTCTCTTGAATGCTTTTATTGTTGTTTTTTGGGTTGTTACGGTAGGCTAAGAAGCCTTCCGCATCCTTTTTGATTTGGCGGGTGGTCAATTCGTTCTTGAGAAGCGCCTAGGTTAGAGGTTGTGTAGAGGTCCTTTAGTATGGGTTGCAGCCCTGTATACTTCAGCACCTTAGGGTTGTTCAGCCTCCTAAGAGGAACGCTGCGCTCAGTAAGGAAGACGAACTTATTAAAGGCAGAGTAATGGTTCAAGTCGACTTCCTTACCAGGTACTTATAATTTCATGGTTATTTTGAATAACTGATAATATGAAATACGGGATACTTAGCTTACTTTTAGTCATGTACACTGGTTTTCACCCACCTCCTTGGGTGTGAATCAGCTACATGATTATCGGGTAAGTTTAATATTGAAAAATGTTATTTTCATTAGTAAAATAAATTTTTGAATATACTTACCCGATAATCATGATTTAATTGACCCACCCTTCCTCCCCATAGAGAACCAGTGGACCGAGGAAAAATTGAGGTGGTGTCAACAAGAAGTACTGCA
Organism: Palaemon carinicauda; assembly: GCF_036898095.1. Taxonomy (NCBI): domain Eukaryota; kingdom Metazoa; phylum Arthropoda; class Malacostraca; order Decapoda; family Palaemonidae; genus Palaemon; species Palaemon carinicauda. The sequence goes on along the minus strand of NC_090769.1, from coordinate 7,156,458 downwards.
GTACCTGGCCACAGGTGGCGCTGGTGAGTACACCCCCTTCTAGTATAGTGATCGCTGGCGTATCCCTTCCGTAGAATTCTGTCGGGCAACGGAGTTGACAGCTACATGATTATCGGGTAAGTATATTCAAAAATTTATTTTACTAATGAAAATAACATTTTTCATATTTTTGACAATTTTTTTGAGAAAATTCAGGCATTTTCCAAGAGAATGAGACCAACCTGACCTCTCTATGACAAAAATTAAGGCTGTTAGAGCAATTTAAAAAAAATATACTGCAAAATGTGCTGGGAAAAAAATAACCCCCTGGGGGTTAAGGGTTGGAAATTTCCAAATAGCCTGGGGGTAAAAGGGTTAACTGGTTGTCATCTTGCTTTAATCCCGATCTGTAACAAATTTTACCGTTCCCTCTCCTTTCTCTCCCATCTCCCCCTTCTCTGCGATGCCTAGTACACCCAATAGGTGGTGTCACTAGGCCACACCACAGGCCTATTAATCCCAAAAACTTCATATAATTGTTGTCAGCCACACCATGTAGACTGGACTGTTCTGCTGGACTAATTTAAGATTTTGATTATGGGTAATCTGGTACATAGTAGAATTTGAAAGAGTTGAAAGGTATGTCTTTGTCTACTTTTAACAAAAGTATGTACCAAATTGATTTGAGAAACAGGAAAAATTAAATGGATACTACAAGAATGAGTGATTGAATCAAGTAAATTGATAACGAACTGGAACTGTTGATGATTCAATAGGGTACTGTAGTTGGTTAGTGGTATGTGGTAATTAGGGGAAACTATGCCCATCACCTGTCATAGACTGCTTAGGGTTACTGCCTACCAAAACCAAAAGATTGTTGACCGATTTCACTCACAATAAGATCAGGAAGTATTTCTTAACGTCAATGTAAATGTAAAAAATCAGTAGATTATCTTGAGAGCCAAAGTTAAGCTGATAGGTTGTCAGATATCTCTTTCTCGAAGAATAGCATTGGCTAGGTTCTTTTGTTTCTATTCTGTGAACATTGGGTAATTGCAAATTCTAACTAGAATATATGGTATATTTTAACAAGGTTAGATATGATACTTGGTGTTACCATAACATAAACAGTTTCAAGAGACTAGCAAAGTAGTATTTTATTTCTACAACTTTTTTTAGTTTTATAACTTACCAGGCATAGGTTTTCTTTTACATATATTCTTAATCAGAGGTACAGTAAGTACAGTAATCTACTTTACAGTATTATCTAAAACTTAAACATAGTTTCCTGTAGAATATCCTGTTCTACCTACCCTTTACCCTTAAGGTTCATTGTTAAGCAGTTTCAGATGAAGGAATAATGAGCCAGTTTGAGGCATGACTGATCCCTGAGGAATGGTGGCCATGCACCCCTCAAGTAAGAACCAGGTCTGCTTCTTACTTTCTCAGTAACGGATGCAAGGCATGGCACTTGTTAAATCGTTTTTCCATCCCCAGTCTTGGTTACAACAAATGATACATTGCAAGTATAAATACTTGTGTGTGTTCTTACAATTCTTAACCATACCTAAGTGTTGTGAATATTTACTGGTCATAGTCAGGTTTTTGCATTGGAAGTGGCTTGATTAGTTCAATAGAGAGAGGTTTTACTAGAATGTATGTGTCTTTTAGGAGTTGCATTACTAGAATTAATCTTGACAGGGGTAACAGTTTTACATATAGAAGAGCCCTTTGGGATTTGCATTAGAAAAATTGGCATTATGGTACATTTTATATCTAATTTGCTCTTGAAATACTGTCAGATTTACACCATTGTAGGTCATTTATTAAATTGAAATTTATCTACAGGTACTCTAGACAACACTATTAATATTCGTTGATGCACAATTGACAGTTTCATAAAATTGCCACTGTAAAGTAAGCGAATACTTTGCTGGAATGTTGTTGAAGACCAGTAACTGTGTTCATACGTGGATTGAAGTACTTTTACTTGTATTTTTCAGGTACGATTAGTCTGCACAAGTGATGTCCCTCACACTCAGATTTTCCAAGGAGAAGATGGCCACTCAGAGTTTGTTGATAAAGATAGCCTCATGCTAATGGACGACTTGGGTTTGAAGGAAAAACAAAAGGAGACGAAGACTATTAGCATATTTACAGGAGAAGAGGAGATGTTTGCCTTCGAACGAACTGTATCCAGATTGACTCAGATGATGACCAGTGATTATTGGCAAGAATATAACAAACAGATGAGATGAATAAATAGATTTATTTATTTATTTTATTTTCAGATTATGTACAGTATATATAAATAATATTTATGAATTTCAAAGATTTTTATATATAAAATGACATTATCCTTCGAAATATTAAATATTTTATCTTACATAAATTTTTTTAATGTTAAACCTGTTTTTGCCTGTTAAAATGTCCAACTTGGTTATTTAGTATTTTTTTTTTTTTTTTCAGAAATCCATTAATCATACTTTGCCCATAGCAATAGTCTATTTTTCTCTGATGCACATAGTAAAATATCCCCCGCCCAAAAACGAAAAATCATCCAGTGGATTCCTTTACAGTTTGTGGTTGCAGCAGTATCAACACATTTTAGGTTTTGATCAACAGGGTGTTTGCCCTGTCGTGCCACCACTTCAGAAATTCCTTCGTCTCCGGGAACACCGGGACTATCTTGTGCAGGGAGTCCCCCTGGTTCCAGAGCTCCTTCAGGTTCCATTGAATGCCCCCAAGTTTGAGCCTTCCCTGGGGGGACCAACTTCTCCAATGACACGAGGTGGCCTATCAATCTTTGCCAGTCCTTGGCTCTCCTGGGCTGGCCCGTTAGGAAGGGCCGAAGTATCTGATCTAGGTTGTCTGGCATCTCCGAGGAGGGGAAGGCTCTCGCCAACTGGGAGTCTAGAACCATCCCTAGGTAGGTCATCCTGGGGGAGGGTATCACCTGTGACTTTTCCAGGTTGATGGTGATACCCAAGACACCGCAGAAGCTTCGCGCCTTGCTCCCTCAGAGGGAGCCCTCAGTGCTCCCTCTGAGTCTGAAAGCAACAACCAGTCGTCTAGGTACCAAATCAGGCAGATGCCCTGTTCGTGTGCCCAGGCTGAGACTGTTACAAAGACCATCGTGAAGACCTGAGGAGCTGTCGACAGTCCGAAGAAGAGGGTTCTGAATTGTAACGTCTGGGTACCCCATTTTACTCTTAGGAACTTCCTGCTGGAGGCGTGGACAGGGATCTGGAAGTAGGCGTCCTTGAGATCTATGGACATCATGAAGTCCTCTTCTCTCAAGGTCGCCAAGACCGACTTCGGGGTGTCCATTTTGAAATCAGTCTTTCACACGAACTTGTTGAAGGCCGAGAGATCTAAGAGTCTGCTGTAGAACCCCGGTCCTGGATTCTTGACTGGCTCTACCGCCCCTTTGGCGAGCATGGCCGATACTTCCTCCTGCAATGCAGTTATTCTCAAGGGGTCCTTGGGCGCCAAACACTCCGTCTGTTGGTCCGGGATCAGAGGGGGCGGTTCCGCTAGGAAGGGCAACCTGTACCCTTCAGTACTGCTACGGTCCACGGGTCCGCTCCGTGGTCCCGCCAACCTTGCCAAGAGTGTTTGAGGCATCCCCCTACCTGAGGCTTCGGCAGGATTAGGAGGCCTCCCTTCCTATCTCCTTCTAGAGGCGCGACTGGAAGGTCCTCTCCTGGAGTTAGAATAGGTTGGCCTGAAGTTCGACTGTGGGGCTGAAGTACCCCTACGGGAGGGCAGCGAGGTCTGGTGCCAAGACACCGACGGGGAGTCCCTTTTAGGCTGGACCAGCGAAGCGCGGGATGGGTGAGGGACATCTGAAGAGGATCTCCTGTGGGCTGGTCGTCTTGCCGGTGGGGGTCTGGGATCTCCCGCTTCCTTAAGCTTCCTGACCCTCTCCATAGTCTCCTCTACTGCCTTCAGGGGGAACACCGACTCGCCCCACAGAGGTGAGTTCCTCAAGGCTCTCGCCTCTCGGTCGGGTAATCTCCTAACCAGCTTGCTCAGGACTGTGTCCCTCTTCCGCAGGACCCAGTTGGCTGCTTGAGAGAGGGACTGGTATGAGAGGAACTTGAGCTCTTTCCCACCCGAACTAATCAGTTCCCTCAGCAAGGACTGATTCTTGGGGACGGAGATGTCGTGAGATGCCTGGAATCCCACCAACGTGCAGGCCCACCAGTCCAACCATGAAGACACGTAAACTAGATCCAGGGCCATATCCTCCATCATGGAGATTTCCGCCGGGGAAAAACACACCGGAGCGGAGGATGCCCTATCTTCAGGCGCTCCTTGGTTCAGGATAGCAATCGCTGGCTCAACCGTACAGGAACCTCCATGGCGCCCGTCCGGGAGATAAAAGCGTTTCTGCGTTTTAAGTCCCTGGAGGAGTTCGGAGGCGCTCTGATTCCTGAGGGCGTCCGCCTGGCTGGCTATGAACCTATCTATGTGGGCCATACCCAGCTTAACGTCCCTCGCCAGGGGAAGAGCCAGAGAAGGCTTTTGCTGCACTGGATTTTCTACTAGCCAGGCTTGTTCTGCCGAGGGTTTCGGCTCATCCAACCTATGATGCCGCCTGATGAGGTCTAAGACCTTCCTATACGTGGAGACTTCGTCCGTCGAGCATTCTCCCCCTTCTACGAGGCCTTTGGCTATCTGGTCCTCTGCCTGAGCAGCCACGTCGATGACGGAGGGTTCCGCGTGAGGGGGAGGCATCTTCCTCTCGTGCCGAGTCATTGGCGGGTCGACTTGCTGAGCGGGCGGCTTCGCTGGGACGGGAGTAGCCGTCATAGGTCTACTCCCTCCTGCGGAGTTCCATGGAGCTGCAGGCTTCCCCATGCCAGCTGGCTGGTTCTGTCGTTCAGGGAAGGCCGTCGAAGGGGCGGAGGCCGGGACAAAGCTGCTAGGCCGAAGGGGCGGCTCTCCGCTGGGCGGATGAAGCTGGAACCTTCGCGGACTTATGCTTATCAACCGAGACCTGGTGCGACGACCTCCGTCGTTGATCGGGTCTGCTGGAGGAGCCGTGCTGCGAGGATGGTGAAGGAGCATTTGGGAGCCAGCCAGAGGTACTCGGGGCTGCTGAAGCTCCTAGGAGGTGGCTACGGGGGATGGTGACTCGCACCCATTCACCTTTCGACGAACGGCTCCTCGTGTGCTTTCTCCTGGGAGATCTGGAACGGGACCTCTCCCGTCTCTTCCTCGAGTCCTTCGGGCCTACGTCCTCCAAGGAGAAAGAGTCCTACCCAAAGGAGGAGACCGATGACTGGTAGGAACGCGAATCTGCTAAGTCGTCCGAAGCGTCTCGAGTTGTTGGTGGATCTTCGTGCCGGTCCGCTGGCGAAGAAGGTTGAAGAAAGACGGGCAGGAGCGTTGCCGACGGTGCCGGGGGAGAGCGAGGCACCTTGCAGGTGTCGAACTCCTCCTCCAGTCTCATGGGCGACCTGAAGGGCGTCCTCGGCGGCACCTATGCAACGGGGTCTGAACTCTGTGAATCTTCCTTCTCGGCGTCTCCCACGGTCACTGACGTACCTGAAACACAGACCCAAGATGCGGGGGGAAGAGGCCGTAGCGGGCTTCCCCCACATCGGGTCGTCGGTAGAAACGGGCCCTGCTGGCACCAGGACCTCGTCTCCCGAACACACTCCCGTCCCTCCCTCAGGACCCCCACTTGCCTGAACCAACACAATATCCCCACCAACAGACATCACAGACTCCTGGGGAAGAGCAATGTGCCGCTTCCCCGCAACGGACTTACCTCGTCCCCTACTCTGGGTAGGGGAAGGCGGCAGAGAATTCCTCTCCGAAGAGGCATCAGGCGATGCTAGGGGCGAGGCAATGCTGGACTTCTTCGGCGATCTCTTGGTAGCCTTCTTCTTAGTGCCGTAGCGCACGCACTGGATTTCGTTCCAGGACTCACACTCCGGACACGTAGCTGTAGTTGAACAAACCCTGCCCCTACACGACGAACACAAAGAGTGGGGGTCGACTTCCGGCTTGGAGAGAAAGGCCCCACAAGATTTACCGGCCATAGGCCCAGGGCAACGGCGGGGATGCTCCATAACGAAACACTAAAGCACCAATCGACACAGGGACACAGAGGGAAAGGAAGGATAAGGTAAGGTTTGAACACGAGGGGACCACGTGGGTACCGCATGAGACACAAAGGGTCGCACTGGGTGAAGAGAGCGCGGCGAGATGTAATCACGTCGCGACCAGAAAATTTACTGGAGGTCGAGACCTGAGCGAGCACGCTCTCTGACCCCGGGTCGCCCCATGGCGTGTATTCCTCCACCAGAGGTTCCCCCACATAGAAAACGGAGATAGGGTAAACTACACAAAATTCTGGTCGGTTGGAAGGAGATCCCAGATACTCCTAAGAAAGTAGTTCGAGGTAAGTACTCCGTGTTGGAACAAATCTTACACTTCAGGGGTAACTTTACACATGCTTTACTGTACAGAAAATTTTATTCCTACAATTTGATTTCATGTAAATGAAATGCACAAATACAAAAACTACAGTAAGGTATTTTACATAATGTTGAAGATAATGATGATACAACTTAAATCTTAAAAGTTATGATACAGCTGCATTAGATATAAGAAGGCATTCAATAAGAAAAAAGTTAACAGTATACACTTAAATTTACACAAAATATATTTCATCTCAAAGAATATGCCTGTTTAACATTTGTTTCACACTTACAAACCTATATTTACTAGTGCCATATGTACAGGATAGGGGAGATAACAAAGTACACTTGCTTTGCTTTGCCTGCAGTTCAAAAATATATGCAAACTGAAGGAAATGGAAGATTACTGCAATCAACTGTACATGGTTCGTGTTTTGAAAGAAAAAAATAGTATTTCCAGGACTAATATATTAATTTCAGGCAAAACCAATTGCTACTTACTAGCACATGAATAAATACTTCAGAGGATGTGATACTTATGATCTTAACTTTATTTTCATCAATGAGATTATCAAGTTATTGTTTACTATTTTGTTCAAACCTATTCTCTCTATCTGGACTTGAACATTTTTTCCTGAAAATGTATGAAAACTAAATGAACAAGGTCACAGGACTTGTTTCACTACTTTGCCTTCCATCTTGCTAGATCTGGACAGAGTGAACCGATGTTTAAGAATCTGCTCGTTATGACCATCATGAACAAAATTTTAGGAAATTTTCTCTTGCCTAACATATTTATAGATACTGTATCTGTTACAATCTCTCCTAAAAGAAATTGGCCGTGTTTAAACGTTACATAAATGAGGACCCAACGCAATATTTCTCCTTGGCTGTAAATATAATCTTTGGTATTATCTCCCATAAACTCTCCAACTTGGTTTTTACATAATTGTAATGTACAGTATACTGTACTACTTTGATATGACTGAATGACATCATCATCACTATCTCAATCAAAGAATCACTTAGAAAAAAAAAAAAAAAACATTCTCTGCAATTTCAATTTGCCCAGTGTTTAAAATATCCTTCATGCATGAAGAGGTTATAACATAGTTCCTTTCTATTTACAGACAACCACTTGCTTGAACGATACACTCTCAGCTACTGCTACCCACTTTCCCACTTCACAAAATTTCTCCAGACATTCAGGGAACGAGGAGCAACAGCTATAAGACATGTCCAGTGATCACGAGAGGAGAGCTATATGACATATCAAGATAACTAAGGAGAGACAGCTGTATAACAAAATTCTTCTTAATTGTTCGAAAAATTTAGACCCTGGCAGAACAGGCTTTACATTTCTTCAAGTAACAATTAAATTTATAATTAAATGTTCTAACTACAGAGTGGAAGATGCAATTATCAGGCAATTCACCAAATACATATGGAAATGAATCCTTGAAAACATTCTTTAAATGAGCCAAAACTGAACCTGAAGCTTTCAGCTAGAATGCTAAACACAAACCACTGTTGCATTATCTCACTGCAACAACTATTTCTGTCCACAGGCCGACATGGTGAGCTTTCAGATAAAAAGAGAGGAACCTGGAAACAAAAAAAGGATAATACATGTCCTCTATTCACAAAGTCAATTTACTGCAGGGCAGACTTGTGACATTTCCAGAAATCTACAACCTGAGTACTCAAAAATGGGTAGCTCTTTTGTAACTAATGTCCTACAGGTTTCTTCCAGATATAATTCATTTAGAGAAAGGAATGAAGGAAACACCACAAAGGAAAGGAACTACTATCATGAACTGAAAGCCAAAACAATACGATTCACTCGACTCAAAATGCTGTGTCCTCCTCGCATAAATTGATCTGCCAATATAAGCATTGTGTGCACATAAATTTCTAGCAGAAATTATAATAATTTTATCAGAAGAGCAAATTAATCCATCCAAAGCATCATACTAGCCTTCCTATTCAAAGAAACACATCAAATACAGTATACTGTATCATACAAAAATAATCGTTTTCACCTTGTCTGTCAAAACAATGAAAAGTACAAATAGAATACTGTACACACAAAAAGCAAATATTGATGAGACAAATTATATCTAGCAAAAAGTAATGCACTTGGAAATGTTGGTAACTCAAGGAATTAAGATGTAATAGGCCTACAAAACGCCTGAAAAAAATAAAAATTAATGGAACATCCATTTACTGTTTTTACACAAAGCTGATACCAACATCAAAGAAAAATATTGAGAACCATATTAGCATACAACAGGAGCAAAATACTAACAAAAACATTCATATATATATAAATAAACTTGAACACATTCTGACTTTCATAAGATAAAAAACTGAAGGGAAATATTAAAGATAGAAATGTTCACTAAATGAAACACTGCATAAGATGAATGTTCTAGCAAGTGGACCAGATGACTTCCTTATCTTTCCCATTATGAGCGCTTGTTGTAAGGATTAACAAAAACCTTGGTTCACTTATAACTAAGCATGATGGCACTAGTAAAGTCATCAGGCTTGTACTTTGTATAAATAAATACTGTACCTGGCTTATACCTAACTAATAATCTAAGTATGGGCTCCCAAATAGACAAAGTCTATAAGGCTATCTTAAAAATTCTATCTTCAACTAACCTCAGGTATCAAGCATTTAAAAGTAAGTGGCAAAGCCTGTGACACTTAACCGAGTGGCCTTTAAAGCCTCAATCCAGACAACACCAAATATAAATTCTAGTTCTACACTTGCATTACCTGATAGTACAAAGGCAACTATGAACAAAATTCTAGATTACATTTTTAAAAACAAAAATACAAAAAATATATGAAAATCAATCAAGTAAAAGAATACAACCCCATACTCCCTCTAAGAGATTAATTGTAAACATCAACATACAAAAGTAGGAACTGAAATATAGCACATGAAACCAAGGTAGCATATAAGTATTTTTGTATAAAAGTTCTCCTATATAGTGCTAAAGATTTAAGGTATATTAAATAGTATCTCTTTCTCTTTTGAGTTGAAAAATATCTTCACATTTTTGTCACCAGTATATTTTATACTCCATCTGAACAGCAAAGTCAGAGCAAGTTAATAAATCTAGAAATCGTAAAAGAAACTGAATCCATAAACAACAATAGACTAAATTAAAGTGCAAGCAGCCACTGGGACAGTTCCCCATGAGCAAAAACAAACTTTCTGGAAACTAAATTGAGAGCAATTGGAATTTCCAGTGATGACTATAAACTCGTATAAGGAAAAATGGAAAAAAAAAAATCAGTAAACGAGAAAAGTATGAAATGAACTACTGTATCTTATTAAAAGTTATATATGAATCATTATGTACATACTTCTGATAAGGTGTCTTACTCTAAAATGAAAAATAAGTTACTAACATAACATTCAGAAAAGCTAATAAGAAATAAGCAAATATATCTAAATAAACTGGGTGCTAATCATTTACTTTTATAAGACACATGTCATAATACCCAATGAAAAGACATACTTTCTCTAACAGGGATAGCCTTTCTCAGAGATAATAAAAAAAAAATTTGCTGGTCACCTCTGAAATCCAAGAAAAGAATTAGGTCCTTAACTGTAATGGCAAATAAATTCATATCAGCACAAAAATCCTTTTCAAAACTAATGAAACAAGATAATAAAAAAGTATTTGAAATTGCTTTGAACAATTTTTAAGTAACATCTTTAACATGCTGTATAAACATATCTTCCCAAAGCAAGAAACCTTGCAAAAACAAACCAAAACACTAAAGCTTACTTAAATATAACACTATCTGTACCTAAAACCTACTGAGTTACAATTGAATTCAATTTTATACCTTAATTTAACAAAATTTTCATAGTGTGTTTACATACTTTGTGTGCAAGAAATAGAACAATATGCTCTCCTAGAGCCTCGTAAAGGCCTAGTGCTGTGAACGCTGTATCTGTTCCTTAAGCTGAATGATGGAAGATCGTTGTTCCGGAGGCAACATTTGTATCTGCTCATCAGAAAGCTGCAACACTTGCATAATTAAATTAGCCTGTAAAGAGAAAATTTTTAAGTTTCAGGATTGACATTAGCAACAATTATGTATACCCTAATATGCATCGGTTAAATAATTCATGGTTGACATGAGTCTTTTTATAGTTTATTGATGTTGTTACTATTTTTAACATATTTTATTAAGTGTTAATTATTTCTCATATCATTTATTTATTTCCTTTCCTCACTGAGCTATTTTTCCCTGTTGGAGCCCTGGGGCTTATAGCATCTTGCTTTTCCAAGTAGAGTTGTAGCTTAGCTAATAATAATAATAATAATAATAATAATAATAATGATAATAATAATAATAATAATAATGGAATTAACACAGTAGAGAACCTAAACAATGGCTTACCCTCCTAGTAAAAATAAAAAATCATAATCTTATTTTTATATTTTCTTTTTATCCTCTATTATCCTGGGAGGAACATAGAGAGGAGACGTCCCCTTTTGTTTCATTTGTTTAATGGCGGCTAACCCCCAAAATTGGGGGAAGTGCCTTGGTATATGTATGTATTATTTTATTTTATTTATTTTTTTATTTTATATTGTATACATATAAGAAGTTACTTTTTGACGTAAATCATTTACAGTACATTATTATTTCATTTTATGAAAATAATGTTTATTGCTTTGTTTATGCTAATCTTAAATAATGGTCATTTTGAATATCAGTGCATGGTATATGTCTGTGTTAGAAGAAGAAGCAGAAATACATCACTTCTATGAACCTCCCCTGAAGATAATATTGCTTCTTCTCCAGAAGCTCGTTTTAGCAATTTACCGCTAAATTCTTATTACATACATACATACATATACCAAGGCACTTCCCCCAACTTTTGGGGGTAGCCGACATCGAGCAAATGAAACGGATAAGGGGACCTCTCCTCTCTACGTTCCTCCCAGCCTGAAAAGGGACTCAACCAAGTTTGGCTGGTACTGCTAGGGGTGCCACAGCCCACCCTCTCCCGTTATCTACCACAGACACCATAGACACATGCCCCTAGTAAATTAATGAAACATGCTATCCGTTACTGACAAGCAACAAAGTGCCAGGGGCTCTTTGTTATTTCAATTAATGTCAACATCAGTCAACCTCGACGTACATCTCTTCCAGATTGTGGTAAGTTTTATTGCATTTCAAGTTGTTTTCCTGGATTTGATAGTAATTACAGAGATTTAAATTAGCAATGTGAGGAGTGAGATGAACTCACCATTCCTCAAATGGAAATTATGTTTCAAGTTTAAAAGCTAATGAAACTTGCTTTTAGTTCAAGAGGAAATCCAGAGACTAGGCTAGTTATTTATAGAAGGGATGATGACAAATATGACATGCCAGCACTGTTTTCTGATACATACACAACCAGCCAAGTTTTGATAGTGATGGGCATCAAAGCTCTCAACGTATTAACTTCTTTTGTTTAATCTCAAAAGCCCAGTGGGTCGTTGCCTGTAGGCAGTAATGTAATTCTGACCTTAGCTGCTCGGTTGCTTATCCTAACATGACTTCCTCAGTCAGGTGTGTAGTAACAATGTTCCAATCATTAAGGGTCCTGAATTTTCCCTGCGCCTTAAAGAGTCGAGGTCCTCTCGCAGAGCTTCATATTCTTTTTTAATATTATTACTAGCTGAGCAACAAACCTAGTTGGAAAAGCAGGATGCTATAAGCTCAAGGGCTCCAAGGAAAAATAGCCCAGTGATGAAAGGAAATAAATAAACTAGCTGAAAGTAATAAACAATCACGCTGTTCAACATAAAAATATTTGCTGCAAGTTTTAACTTTTGAAGTTCTACCGATTCAACTACCAGATTACGAAGATCATTCCACAACTTGGTCACAGCTGGAACAAAACTTCTAGAATACTGCGTAGTATTGAGCCTCATGATGGAGAAGGTCTGACGATTAGAATTAACTGTATACCTAGTATTAAGAACAGGATGATACTATCCAGTAAAGGATGGTCAGAATTATGAAAAATCTTATGCAACATGCATAACAAACTAATTGAACGATGATGCCAGGAGTAAGAAATGTGAAATTTATTACTTTACATTCTTCTGCTGCTAAACCTCAACATTCCTGAATTCCTATTCCCTATACTAGACCGCTAGATTGTGAGGCAGAAGATAATAGCTGGTACAGTAAAAGTGCGGGTGACCTGCATGTGGGAGTTGGCACTGGGGCTGGCGGAGAAATTGCAGGAACCACGGCACGAACAATGACAGTCTTGCTTCTAAGCCTATAGTTAAAGGTAACCCTGAAATTTCCTGCGACCCCAATATTGTCAGAAGGATGATACGGGTTCGTTTCATCTAAGTCATAGGACCAGTTGTGGCCTGCATGAATGCTTTCACGCGTTCTCGTACCTAAAAGAATGTGTCGTGTAAGGTGGGAACGCGAGCATATGCTGTATGCACTGCAAGTGCATGAGGTGAGTGTTCCTTCAGGAGTTCCACCAGACTGGTTAGTAAGCACACTGCAGCACCTACAAGCCCTTTCTTCCAAACCAGTCGTGCCTTGCTCGTCACCATCCAAGCATACTCATCCTCGCGAGGGCTACGGCGTTTAGCATGAGGGACAGGCTGTTTGCAAACCATAAGAGAAAACCCTCGTAAATGTTCGTGCTCCAGTGCATACAGCATATGCTTGCATTCCCACTTTACACAACACGATTCTTTTAGGTACGAGAATGTGTGAAAGCATTCATGCAGGCCACAACTGGTCCTATGACTTCATGATCACCAGTTAGATGAAACGAACCCGTATCATCCTTCTGACAATATCGGGGTATCAGGAAATTTCAGGGTTACCTTTAACCCTAGGCTTAGGAGCAAGACTGTCATCGTTCGTGCCGCGGTTTCTGCAATTTCTCCGCCAGCCCCAGTGCCAACTCCCACATGCAGATCATCTGCACATTTACTGTACCAGCCTGCCTCAAAATCTAGCTGCCTAGAATAAGGACAGAAGAGCCTAGCTCCAGGGAAGATCACTCAAGCGAGGATGCATCCTTCACATCTGCGAAAGACTCCACCAAAGCCCCCTAAGGGTCAGCAAGGTGAGGATTGCAAGAATCCTCTTGCTGAGTGAACTCGGCATGCATGCTCACACGGGGGGGGGATTTAGCACACTAGGCTCAAACTTAGCAGAGAACCAGCCTGCAGAACCTCAGGTGAAAGAGGAATTGTGGAGGAAGTTTACATTAGAGGCAAAAGACCGGTTGGATGAACCTCCCTTCTGCTGTCTAGGGATGGGGATGGGGATGGGCCAAACCAAACCTCTGCGGAGGCAGATGTGCACTTCCACTGTGCCACTAGCTTCAACACCTCCAAAAGCCTATCCTTTGTGGGGGAACCCGAAAGCCCCAGGAAAGGCCACAGCCAATACCTTAGGCAAGGAAGACTCACTTCAAGGGCAAGCAGCCGCTGCTTCGCTAAGGGAAGCAATGCGGTCTTCCTTAGAAAGTTGTCCAGGGGAAGCCAAATAGAAAGAGGCAGGTGGGAGAGGAGTAGCTTCGGGACAAGGATGTCAGGACTTCTTTGTCTTCGAGGATGAACTTGAGGGAAATGAATCCCTCCTAGACTTCTTCTTGATTCAACTGTGCTGTCCCCATCGGGAGGATGGCAACACCCGATACACTCAGCAAGGAGAAGCCTCCGTGCAGGAGTGTTGTCTGCATGAAGGGCAAAGAAGGTAAGGATCTGTCCTGTCTCCTTACCAGACATAAAGGTACTGCAAGAGCAACCCGATACGCCAGGACCAACCCGCATGACTTACAGTCCTCAAACCAGAAAATAGCTATTACAGCCAGTTGAATAAGGAATTCCGATAAAAAGACGTGACCGTTTTCATTCAACCGTAGCCAAATCAAAAGTGAGCTCAGTTGCAGTGTGAGTGAGTGAGCAGGTGGGCAGAGTTACCCTCGCCAAACTAGCAGAGGGTTGTCGACACCTAGCATCAAAGTTTTTATGGTTAAACCAGCTTGAATTGAATCCTTTCTCTTACATAAAGAATGAGGGTTTGTATTTGTGCAGGAACAAATAAATATCTATATATTACGTTTTTAATAGTTATAGAGCTTCATGTCTAGTTTTTTAGATGAAAAGGCCCACTCAACACTAGTAAACACTGTGGCTTATAAAGATTAAAGAAAGTCTAATGCACTGTAATTCATTAAAGTGAAAAAAAATAACGTGCAACTATTACAAAATCACAAAGTACATACAGTACAACCAAAACAGTCGAAAGACATTGAGTATATCCGCAGACCTGTTTTTCAAGGAACATTCAGCCCTTCCTGCCACATGAACCACAACTTTGACAGCTTTTAAACAAAAGTAGGTAAATCTATAATAAGTACACGGACAATTATGACTACAAATACACTGAACAACTTGTCCATGTAATATTTTACAGAATACAAGAACCTAAATTGTTATTATGAACTAAATAAAATAGTAACCAAAGGAAGAGTCTGCTTACCTTTTCTTGATCTTGTCCAGCAAGGCTTGCTGTAAGACTACTGCTTGGAGGGGGAGGAACACCTGAGGGTGGAGGAGGAACACCTCGAGGAGGAGGTTGAGAAGGTCCACCACCAATAGGGGGAGGAGGATTGGCACCTGAAAATTAAACATTAAAATGGCATATTAATCATAAAAATTAATAAGGATTAATTACTGCCCACAATCTTCTCTTCATCACTCATATATCAACCGCCACCATCTGAGGGAGACAACCATAAGCACTCTCATCACCATCAGAAACATTTTTAAGCAAGCTCTTTACGAGTTTAGTCCATTTAACCATCATAAACTACCAAAATATATTTCTAATATCATATAGCACTTTCTTTAACTATTACACACTGTAAGATGCAGTTATGTGATTATCTCTGAGCCTAAATCAACCTTGGATAGATTCGGCAAATTAATTACCTGCAGTAACCTTCCTTGCTGGCATGACAGCAATTATCATTTTTATTAGTAAAAAAAAATATGCAAATAAAATCAAATAATACAAGTAAGTCTAGATTTAAGCTGTCCTTCATAATTTCTTTTTCCTTTCTTTTGTGAGAAAGCATATAATCAAATTTAATTATATATATGTGAGAGAGAGAGAGAGAGAGAGAGAGAGAGAGAGAGAGAGAGAGAGAGAGAGAGAGAGAGAGAGAGAGAGAGAGAGAGAGTGTGTGTGTGTGTGTGTGTGTGTGTGTGTGTGTGTGTGTGTGTGTGTGTGTGTGTGTGTGTGTGTGTGTGTGTGTGTGTGTGTGTGTGTGTGTGTGTGTAGTTCATTATGAGATCAAATGCATAGTTTTCTTTAGGTTTCTTTCACCAACATACATCCACAAATTTTTCACCACAATTCCCAAAATAGTGATGTTGATTCTATTCTTTAACTCTCGGTTATTAGACATAATACCGCATAGTTAAAACCGTTTTTTATTTCATGTAAAATACAGTTCACCTAAATAAAAATATGAAAAATGTTTGGTCCATATTAGACAATTATTTTTATGGGAAAATTTGGTTTCATATACGTGCTTTTGGCATACGAGGCTGTTTTCATAAACTAATAAATGGGAATAACAAAAGTTGACTGTACATAACTTAATTTATACCTTTATATTCAATGTATCTTAAAAATCATATACCTGTAGCATTAAACTTTACCGTTCCTAGCTTACTTAAACATCACATTTTGTGAAGTCAGTGAATTCATAAGAACAGAAAAGCAAGTACGAAAAATATTACCACTTCTGAAGTCTTTGTCTTGAGGGAATGGTGGTCTTCCCCCCCGGGGATCTCTGCTTTCTGAATTAGGATTATTTCGGAAGTCCATATCACGCTCACTACGAGAATCTCTTTCTCTTTCATTTCCCCCTCTTGGATCCCGAGCATCTCGCTGATCACGGCCATCACCTCTTGGGTCGCGACTATCACGGGGATCACGGTATCCTCTTGGTTCTCTTTCCCGTTCCCTGGAATACAAATCGCTTAGTTAAAAAAAAAATTCAAAATAGTTTAACCCTTTTACCCCCAAAGGACGTACTGGTACGTTTCACAAAACTCATCCCTTTACCCCCCATGGATGTACCGGTACGTCCTTGCAAAAAAATGCTATAAAAATTTTTTTTTTAATATTTTTGATAAATTTTTGAAAAAAATTCAGGCCTTTTCCAAGAGAATGAGACTAACCTGACCTCTCTATGACAAAATTTAAGGCTGTCAGAACAATTTAAAAAATATATACTGCAAAATGTGCTGGGGAAAAAATAACCCCTTGGGGGTTAAGGGTTGGAAATTTCCAAAAAGCCTGGGGGTAAAAGGGTTAAAACTAGGTTATCCACATTCCTTATCATGAGAAACTTTATAACAGTGCTTCACTATATGGGATTAGATTTAAAAAGAAATCTTTCCTTTCCCTTCCTTTCCATCCCACTCATCTTCCTGAATTTTCATTAAGGCTAAGTCTTCTCCTATCACCTTTTTCCCCGACTTCCTGGGCCTTCGTACAGGTCTTTATTCAGCTACCTGCACGTCTACTCTTTTTCTGATGGGCTGTTCCACATACTTTCTCATCAATATCAAAACCATACTAATCTTTAAGTCTTCAACTTTAATTTCAACTTCTGAATGCTATACCTAACCACCAATTCCTTGTTTGTAATATGATCTCTCCACCATACTCAAGCTATGAATCTTTACTCGCTATGCTTTTGGTTACATCTTATAAAAACCTCTTCAATTTTTGTGGCCATATCTCTGTTGCATGGATTACAGTAAGCCTAAAGCACTCATTATATCTTTGCTCTCTACAATAAGGAAGCAATAATACCAATGTCCATTTCATCCATCCTGATACTACATTACTGCTTACTGCTCTTTCAATTCCTGTTTCATAGTTCAGTGTCTCTCCAACGTAACAGAAATAGCCTAAAATATTCTAATACCTACCCACCTATTAATTCTTTTAATATCCTTAAATGCTCTAACTGTATTATACATTAATGCACCTAAGATCTCTTACTCCATGTAGATATTGTAAATCCAAAGCACTTCTTGTAACACCACCTGTTACAATTGGTACACAGTAAAGCATTCACTCCTCTACCTCTTACACAACCACCAAATGGCCATTTCTCAGATAGTAGTTTTTCCTTTATTCCCTTTCTAATCGCCATTAGCTTCACTTTGCTTACATTAACTTCCAGTCCTCTCTTCTCAATTCCACTTGGCAGCTCCCGCTGTTAACAATTTCATCCTGCATACAGCAGTTCTCAAGATGTCCCTTTTCTGTACTTTGTAACTTCCTCTATTGGTATGATAATCAACAAAGAGGTGTGCTCATCCTTGATGTTAAAAGCAATTTTCACCAATGTTAGCAAGCATACATAAAAAATTTAACACCAATGCAAGCAACAATTTTTAGCATAATCTTTATCCTACTGTACTGTATTAATAAATCTCATGGTTCATTACAAAATTGTAAGCTTTTAAAACACCTTGCGGACATATTGTTTTTAGGCTTTCTTACACTAGCCCTAAATACTTGAAAATTATTATCTTTTAGAATGTATAACACATGAAACTTTTCTATTTTACAAATTTGAACTTTTCATTTCAATAAAACCAGCTTTCCAGAAAACAACCTACATTCATTGCTACTTCCTTTCTCCCTATTTTTATTCCTGGATTAAAAATCAAAACATGTTCATAAATAGAAATTGAAAAGTTTTATCTTTTTATCAATAATTTTTTGAAGTATTAACCCTTTTACCCCCAAAAAACGTACTGGTACGTTTCCTAAAACACATCCCTTTACCCCCATGGACGTACCGGTACGTCCTTGCAAAAAACTGGTATTTACAATTTTTATTGCATAATTTTATAATTTTTTCAGAAACTTCAGGCATTTTCCAAGAGAATGAGACCAGCCTGACCTCTCTATGACGAAAAATGTTATTTTCATTAGTAAAATAAATTTTTGAATATACTTACCCGATAATCATGTAGCTGTCAACTCCGTTGCCCGACAGAATTCTACGGAAGGGATACGCCAGCGATCGCTATACAAGAGGGGGGTGTACTCACAAGCGCCACCTGTGGCCAGGTACTGCAGTACTTCTTGTTGACACCACTTCAATTTTTCCTCGGTCCACTGGTTCTATGGGGAGGAAGGGTGGGTCAATTAAATCATGATTATCGGGTAAGTATATTCAAAAATTTATTTTACTAATGAAAATAACATTTTTCAATATTAAACTTACCCGATAATCATGTAGCTGATTCACACCCAGGGAGGTGGGTGAAAACCAGTGTACATGTATATCAAGAAGCTAAGTATCCCGTATTTCATATTATCAGTTATTCAAAATAACAATGAAATTACAAGTACCTGGTAATGAAGTCGACTTGAGCCATTACTCTGCCTTAAATAAGTTCGTCTTCCTTACTGAGCGCAGCGTTCCTCTTAGGAGGCTGAACAACTCTAAGGTGCTGAAGTATCAAGGGCTGCAACCCATACTAAAGGACCTCATCACAACCTTTAACCTCGGCGCTTCTCAAGAAAGAATTGACCACCCGCCAAATCAACAAGGATGTGGAAGGCTTCTTAGCCGACCGTACAACCCATAAAAAGTATTCAAGAGAAAGGTTAAAAGGTTATGGGATTATGGGAATGTAGTGGCTGAGCCCTCGCCTACTACTGCATTCGTTGCTACGAATGGTCCCAGGGTGTAGCAGTACTCGTAAAGAGACTGGACATCTTTGAGATAGAATGATGCGAACACTGACTTGCTTCTCCAATAGGTTGCATCCATAACACTCTGCAGAGAATGGCTCTGTTTGAAGGCCACTGAAGTAGCCACAGCTCCCACTTCATGTGTCCTTACCTTCAGCAAAGCAAGGTCTTCTTCCTTCAGATGAGAATGTGCTTCCCTAATCAGAAGCCTGAATAGTAAGAAACTGAGTTCTTAGAACTTGGAAAAGAAGGTTTCTTGATAGCACACCATAAGGCTTCTGATTGTCCTCGTAAAGGTTAAGACCTTTTTAGATAGTACCTAAGAGCTCTAACTGGGCAAAGTACTCTCTCCAGTTCATTCCCCACCAAGTTGGACAGGCTTGGGATCTCGAACGACTTAGGCCAAGGACGTGAAGGAAGCTCGTTTAGCAAAAACCGAGCTGCAAGGAACATGTAGCCGTTTCAGATGTGAAAACAATGATCCTGCTGAAGGCATGGATCTCACTTACTCTTTTAGCTGTTGTCAAGCACACGAGGAAAAGAGTTTTTAATGTGAGGTCCTAAAAAGAGGCTGATTGGAGAGGTTCAAATCTTGATGACATAAGGAACCTTAGGACCACGTCTAGATTCCAGCCTGGAGTGGACAACCGACGTTCCTTTGAGGTCTCAAAAGACCTAGGGAGGTCCTGTAGATCTTTGTTGGTGGAAAGATCCAAGCCTCTGTGGCGGAAAACCGCTGCCAACATACTTCTGTAACCCTTGATCGTAGGAGCTGAAAGGGATCTTACTTTCCTTAGATATAACAGGAAGTCAGCAATCTGGGTTACAGTGGTACTGGTTGAGGAAACTGCATTGGTCTTGTACCAGCTACGGAAGACTTCCCCTTGAGACTGATAGATTCTGAGAGTGGATGTTCTCCTTGCTTTGGCAATCGCTCTGGCTGCCTCCTTCGAAAAGCCCCTAGCTCTTGAGAGTCTTTCGAAAGTCTGAAGGCAGTCAGACGAAGAGCTTGGAGGTTTGGGTGTACCTTCTTTACGTGAGGTAGACGTAGAAGGTTCACTCCTAGAGGAAGAGTCCTGGGAATGTCGACCAGCCATTGCAGTACCTCTAAGAACCATTCTCTCGCGGGCCAGAGCGGAGCCAACCAACGTCAGCCGTGTCCCTTTGCGAGAGGAGAACTTCTGAAGTACCCTGTTGACAATCTTGAACGGCGGGAATGCATACAGGTCGAGATGGAACCAATCCAGCAGAAAAGCATCCACGTGAACTGCTGCTGGGTCTGGAATCGGAGAACAATACAACAGGAGTCTCTAGGTTATCGAGGTAGCGAACAGATCTATGGTTGGCTGACCCCACAGGGCCCAAAGTCTGCTGCAAACATTCTTGTGAAGGGTCCACTCTGTGGGGATGACCTGACCCTTCCGGCTGAGGTGATCTGCCATGACATTCATACCGCCCTGAATGAACCTCGTTACCAGCGTGAGCTTTCGATCTTTAGACCAGATGAGGAGGTCCCTTGCGATCTAGAACAACTTCACGAAAGAGTCCCTCCCTGCTTGAAGATGTAAGCCAGGGCTGTGGTGTTGTCAGAGTCCACCTCCACCACTTTGTTAAGCTGGAGGGACTTGAAGTTTATCAAGGCCAGAAGAACCACCAACAACTCCTTGCAATTGATGTGAAGTGTCCTTTGCTCCTGATTCCATGTTCCCGAGCATTCCTGTCCGTCCAAAGTCGCACCCCAGCCCGTGTCTGATGCGTCCGAGAGGAGACGGCGGTCGGGTTTCTGAACAGCCAAAGGTAGACTTCCTTGAGAAGAAAGCTGTTCTTACACCACGCGAGAGAAGACCTCCTCTCTTCGGAAACAGGAACTGAGACCGTCTCTAGCGTCATGTCCTTTATCCAGTGAGCAGCTAGATGATACTGAAGGGGGGGAGGAGGAGTCTCCCTAACACGATGAACAGGGCCAGCGATGAAAGTGTCCCTGTTAGACTCATCCACTACCTGACTGAGCATCGGTTCCTTCTCAGCATGCTCTGGATGCATTCTAGGGCTTGGAAGATCCTTGGGGCCGACGGAAAAGCCCGAAAAGCTCGACTCTGAAGATCCATACCCAGGGAGACAATGGTCTGGGATGGGACGAGCTGAGACTCCTCAAAATTGACCAGGAGGCCCAGTTCCTTGGTCAGATCCATAGTCCATCTGAGAATCTCCAGACAGCGACGACTTGTGGGAGCTCTTAAAAGCCAGTCGTCTGACGGAGCCGGACACAAGATCATGGTACTGCTGCACAGTCTGTGAACTGTCAACCATGGGGAAGCGAGGAAGTACAGTGACAACCCGAAGCTGTCTAGACTGTCTGGGTCGTACAGACAACTCCTTATCGGGTTGCTGAGGTTGCCGCACTGCGTCACAACAAGTCACTTCTGCTGGTTGTTGAACGTCTTCCCAGTGACACACTGACTCCGTAAACAAAAAATCCTCTAACAAGGACTAAGCTTGGACTGCATGTCTTGCAACACAGCTCAAGGTCTATGGGAGCAGGTGTGGTAACAGACGGGGTTAGCGACTGAAGTGGAACCATTACCTTCCCTGGAAGCATGTTATGCTTAAATAAAAGTCCATAGGAGGCTACGCAGCTAAAGGCTCCTCTCCAAATGACCGAGTCCTCAAGGGAATATCAGAAGGAGGGAGAAAAGCACTTTCTCATCTACAGGGACCATATCCGAGAAAAGCTAAGTTCTCTCAGTGAGGGTTTCACTGGTGCAAAAGCAGCAGACTAGAAGGCAACGTTATGAAACTGCTTGACAGTCTAGTGAGTTGGCAACAACCAAAGATGTGTGACTGAGAAGCATGCGGTAAGGTATGCAGAGCATGTTGTATGCAGAGCATGCTGTATGCAGAGCATGCTGTATGTAGAGCATGCTGTAAGGTAAGCAGAACGTGTTGCATGGCGTGTAACATTTCTCAGAAATTCCATGACCAGTGCTAGAGTGAGTAATATCGCATTACTGTCTATTGAACGTGCACGTGCCGAGGGAATTGATTTAGACTGTTTTGTTGATGAATTTGATAGCCGGCATGATAATCGTACTATAATCTACTTCACCTCAGGAAAGGGAAACTCGCCCTGTTGGCAACACTGCATTACTTCATGCATGCTTGCATGGGGTTTTAATATCAACATAATATTTACCTTACATTCATAACTCATGATTCATTTTTGTTTTGAAGATATTTTTGCCATATTTTGCGATTTGTTAAAAATATATTGCAAGGAATACATATATATTTATATTAAGTAATACAAATAACCTCCATTATCATAATGTTTGTGTAGGCATACATGTATATGATTACAAATGCAAGTTATGAAAGTAATGAGGTGTTATTATTGTCATTTGTTATTTCCAAGTTGAATGGGAAGAGGCTCAAGTTGAGGAGAAAGTGGCAGATGCATGCGTTGAGGTGGCTGACTCATAGCATGAGGTTGCTGCCTCAAGAGTTGCGCTTGCTGTAAGGGTTGCGGATGCGCAGTAGCAGGTTCCTGAGGAACGAGTTGAGGTTCCTGAGGTGTGAGCTGCGAGAGTTGAGGTAGCGGCTGCGCAGAACGCAGTTCTTGTCTCGCGAGTTGAGGTTCCTGAGGTGCTAGCCTAAGGAGTTGTGGTCGCTGCAGCGAGTGCTGAGGTGGCTGCCTCATTGATGGAAGAGGTTGTCGTACCTCAAGAGATTGTTGCCTCGCTGGTGGAACCGCAAGCGGAAGCGGAGGAAGTAAGGCATAAGATTCCTGCTCCCATTGCTGAGGTTGCCTTAAGGAAGGCGGAGGTTGCTGCACACCGCTGGTAACTGGCAACTCAGTACGCGGTAAGGTATCCTGAGGAACCTCAACATCGTACGCCTGGCAGACTGGACTGCGGTGAGGCGGAGCGATCGCAGGAGGAGGTGTAACCTTCTCCGCCTGACACTCACGCATTAAGACCGCAAGCTGTGACTGCATGGACTGCAGCAAAGTCATCTTGGGGTCGGCAGACGCTAAGGTCTGCTGAGGCAAAGCCTTAACAGAAGATGAGGTCTGTTGCGGCATCACCTTACCTCTCTTAGGAGGTGTGCAGTCACCTGATGACTGCGGAGAGTCAGAGCTAACCCAATGACTGCATCCGGGTTGTTGAACTCTAGAGGTCTGGACTTTACGTTTAAGAGGTCTTGAGACCTGAGTCCAGCGTTTTCTCCCCGAAATTTCTTCTGCAGACGAGTAAAATAAGGGCTCAATCGTCTGCGGGTGGGAGTGACGGTCTCTGTAAGACACGCCCCAACCACCGAGGATACTTCTGTGCGCCGATCAAGGCCTGCCGAACCCTTTTGCCCTTCGACATTGCTTCTCCCCTGGGCTTGGGAGCTTGCAAGAGGTCCCGGACTGGGAGGACGACTGGCACGCACAGAAGTACCCTCACGCACAACACTGACACACTTTGCGCTAATCACTTATCACTTTTGAATTTCTGTTTGCACTTATTTCACTGAACTCGAAACTTTAAGTGGTTTGTACCTGAAACACGCAATTCTATCCTTCCTTAAAAGTTAGTAATTGCGAAAACAGAATTACAATGTAACAGAAAAATCTAATGAAAGATAAATAATTCAGTGGCTGGAAAGAGACTAAACACTAGATCAAATAAACTACGTTTAAAATCTCTCACCGCATAAAGCTTGAGAACAAGAATAAACTCTAGAAACGTTTACCTTCTTCCCCTAAAGAGA
>NC_090769.1:7019974-7127474 GCF_036898095.1 Palaemon carinicauda | reverse complement strand
ATATTCATAGCTCAATTGTTTGGATCACTATTAATTTTGAGTTATGTACAAAAGTTAATCTGAACTATGTTATGAGGTCTTCTATTCACAAAACAGCATATCCAACTCTAATGAGAGTAATATACACTACAGTATCAGAGAGTGTTATATTAATTATATTGTTGTTATAAGTGTCATGACTACTTGTGGTATGTACTGTACTATATGTGTACTGTACTTTACTATAGCCTTACCATGTACTGTACTACAATACATGGTACGCGTGTACACATGTACTGTATACTTACTTAAATGTGTTCAATCATTAATGCAATACTTCCACTATGATACAAACCAAGTAAAAACAATATTTGGCATACTTAGTGTGTTAGTCAACCACCCGTAGGCAATATGCAGTAAGTTGTTAGATTAGAAGTTAACCCATCCTAAGGCACCAAGTATTTGCGAATTCTCACTTTTCGTGCCTGTCTCTGTTACCTAACCCTCGCAAAGAGCGAGAGCTGACTGTACACAGTGATAACGGATTTTGGGTATAACAGACAAAATCCAGAAAATCAAAGTCATGTACAAGTAAGCATTGTAAAGGTTAACGTAAGAAGTACATATTTCTGAGATATCTAAATAGTATTTATTCATACAAACATAATAAACCATTGTTACCTTATATAATATTGACAAACTGTATCTTCATAATGAACAGCCTATTCCAGGAATACTTCTACATCAAGGAACTTTTTTCTATGCAAGCCCATATGTAATCACTGTCATCTGATTTTGTCGTCTACTTATTTCAAGCTACCGCTATCGATGATATACGTACGTACAATACTATACCAAATAGTATCCTTAATAAATGTAAAGATGATGTTATTACAAATGTTTTACTTACTGTATCTTTAGAAATTGAAAATAAAAAATGTTTCTATATAATGTTTTTCTTACATACGACACCCAAAAGGGAAACCATTGTTTTCTTTATGTTTCATCGTCAATCACAATGAACGAACAAACGCATTTACACATCTAATCAATAACTAATAATACAAAAAGCTTTTAGTAAACTGTGGTAATTTCTAAATTATTGGATATTTCTGTAATGTTTATTATAAGGTGTTTTGAATAAGTTTTGAAATCACATACTGTACATATGTAATCTCAGAACTAATTCAAAACCTTTTATAATAAATATTGTAAAAATACAGTTTACTACAAGATACTATGTTGAATAAATTGACATGAGTCTTGTCTTCATAGTTTATATATGACATATCTATTTTAACGTTGTTCCTGCTTTTCCAACTGGGATTGTAGCTATTATAATAATAATAATAATAATAATAATAATAATAATAATTATTATAATAATAATACTGCTTAAGATGCACAAAACTGACTACAGTACTTTTATTCCAAATCAAATTATATTGAGTAAATATTGTACCATTTCCATGAAACTACCTATGATTCATGTGCTATTCATTCCAAGAATGAAAAACTTTGGCCAGAATATAAAGGCTCAAAAGAATTCCCCATGATGTAAGTAAAACTTTTAGTTCCAGATGGAAAGGGACACTGGTGAAACAAACAATAGAGTATACAGGATAATCATCCCGGGTTTTTCTGGAGTTAATTCCCGGAACCGCCAAGAAATTTTGTTAGATGCAGGTGAAACCTGATTTCTCACTATTTAAGCATTGTAATTCTAATTAGGAAAGCCTAGATGTTGCGCAGAATGCAAAGAGAATTAGACTTCATGTTGGCATAGTGGATCCTCGTTCAAAATGCAAAGCATGTAAAGGACTTGAATGTTCCTTACTTGTACGATGTGCCAAAAGTAACCCTTTGTCAGACATGCCTATGTTTGATTATTTACTTTTGGTAAAAGCAGTTGATTAGGGCTAAACAAAAATATCCCAATAGCATTTAACATGCTGGGAAACATATTACAATAACTGTTCTAATTTATCATATACTGTATACTTTTATTGTACATACATACATACATATACCAAGGCCCTTCCCCCAATTTTGGGGGGTAGCCGACTTTTATTGTAAGTTGATATATTGTTTACATAAAACAAGGAATATCATTAATAAAAGTTATTTCTATATTCATCTGATGTTCATATTTCTTCTCTCTGGAATCTGGTTTCATCAAAATTTACCCCTAAACCTTGGGAATTTCCCATTTTCTTTCCTTTCAATACACTTATGCTTCCAGTGAAGTAATAAGATAAACTTATTCAAGCCATCGAGTCTTTCTCTTCGAGTCACCTTCTTCCCTTCATTTATACTTCATTTGTTCCAGAGATTCACTGTAATTTCTTTGATTTAAATAGCAGATACAGACTAGGGCCATTTACAATATACCTTAGTTTTGGAGCTTTAGTCAATGGGTTTTATCTACAGACAGCTTTGATTAGTTTTAAAAATAAAATAATGAAAACAGTAGTCAACATAACAATATTCAATAAAATGAAGAACTTTGATAAAAGACCTCACAACAAACATCTGATCTTTTTGGAAAAGTCTGGGAATAAGAGCATTTGACAGTCAAGATAAAAAAGGTCAACCAAGGTACTAAACACCCACCCTTACCCCTACCTTTTCACAATTCTATCTAGCACCACGCTTATCTGCCCTAACAGACTTGACGCATAAGTACAAGTGGTGGGTTTATAATTCATGAGGTAATTTCTAGAACTGAAGAAAATGTTATTCATATAAAATAAAAACTGCATTTAAAATGTCAACTACCCTAGTCATCAAAGCTACAAAAATAAGCATTTCTAACTTCAGCTTTAGCATTGCAAATAATAAGTCAAGTCTGAATTTCATCCAAGATATCCTACCTATTACCACCTTCAGGCTCCTTACAGTGTCTGCTTGAATACAGGAAAAAAAAGATGGAAAAGTATCATCTACTACAATATGAAGCTTTGACAGCTCCAATTTGAGCATCATTACTTGCTTTGTTAAGAATAAAACAAAATAAGAGAACAGAGTACATAACAGTCCTGCAGCTTACATGCACTACATGTTTCTTCATAAGCTGATGAATTAGTTATACTCTCCAGTATTTTCATAAAGTTATAAGATTATTTGTAACATTCCGAGTAACACAAACTATTATAATGGCTATAAAGTATTGATTAATAAAACAAAAGTGTGGAGGGATATACCACAGGCAACTTTTTTATGTTCATAGAAACAAACCGAAGCCATCGTTTCAAAGACTGCCTTTACGGCATGGTAATCCAGTGTTAGAAAAAAATGGTATTATTAGACAACTTATTGAATACAGTATACCAATGCTGATGAAAAGAATTTGTAGCTATGGTCTGACTGGCTGACCCCTTCAGGTAGCAACGTAGCCCTTCACACGATGAAGCAGCAGCTCATCCAACTGGTCACCTCATTAAGGGAGGAAATGGAAAGATTAAAACCTGGGATCCTGAATGGTGGGGTTCTGCGTCTTCACCACAAAATGAAACAAAGGTAAAAAGAAACCTTTCCCATCCGTCAGAATGACTTGTGGCACACAAGATACCGTAGGGCTCTCCTAGACGCTTCAAGGAGGAAAATAGTCTTGAGCATTAGATCCCTATCTGAAGCACGTCTTAATGGTTTGTAGGGGGCTTATCTGGGTGACTGTATAACCCGAGTAACTTTACACGACGAAGGTTTAAGTTCCCTTGGAGGACAGGACTGTTCAAAGCTCCTCATCAGCATCAAAAGTTACCATGCCAAGGAAAGATTCAAGTACTTAAGCTTGAAGACTAAGCTCCAGGCCAAGCAATAGCCTTTTATCACTCAGACTGAGAACTTTTCAGAGTGAAGGTAGACAAGAAAATCTATTATCAGCTGCAGAAAGGCTCCAAGCAGAGAAGACACCCATATGAAACCCACTGCAGAAGATGGCCCATTTTGCTTGGCCGATTTCAGCAGAGGACTTACGGAGATATCTCACGTGCAGTGTCTCGAAAAAAGTGTTTCTCTGAGATGCTGAATAGTCTCCACCAGTGAAGAGACAGGGAATTCAACACATTCTGGTGCCTCTGCATGTGGGGCTGGCCACAAGGGCAGTTATCATTATTATTATTATCACTAGCTAAGTTACAACCCTAGTTGAAAAAGCAGGATGCCAAATGCCCAAGGGCTCAAACAGTGACACTAGCCCAGAGAGGGAAAAAAAATAAGGAAACAAATTATATATGAGACATAATGAATAAAAATCATAAAATACCTTAAGATCAGTAACAAAGTTAGAATAGAGTTACCATATATAAACTAAAAAGAGAGACCTATGACAACCTGTTCAGCATATAAACATTAGTTGCAAGATTGAACTCCTGAAGTACTACTGATTCAACTATCTGGTCACAGCAGTAATAAAATTTCAAGAATACTATGTAGAGTTTAGCCATATGATGGAGAAGGCAAGACTATTACAATTAACTGCATACCTAATACTACGTACAGGTTGGTAAAGTCTGGGAAGATCTGAATGCAAATGCTGGTCAGAATTGTGAAAAATCTCATACATGCATAAAGAACTAACTGTACGACTGTACCAAAGATTAATATGAAGATCAGGAATAAGAAATTCAATAGACCACAAGTTGTTGTCCAACAAATTAGGATGACAATCAGCAACTGAAGACCAAACTGAAGAACAACACTTGAAATAAGGTAGACTGAAAGAATTAGAAATTTCTTCAGAGTAGATTCATCACCAAAAATCTCATGAGACTTTCTAGATAAGCCTTTTTTTTTTGTGAAATTGTAGAAGAAACAGACCAAACGTGTTTCTCAAAAATAAATTTCCAATCAAGAAACACACCTAAAATCTTAAAGGAGTAGTAGATGGTTAAAGAAACATTATCAATGTAGAGAGCTGGATGTTGAGGAGACACAATCCTTAGCCTACTTACTATCATACTTTGAGAGTTTTGTTGGGGTTCAACTTCATGCCACATAATTGGCACCAAGCACTAATAATAGTGAGATCTATATCAAGGAATTCAGCAACCCTAGATCTACATTCAGGAGATGTAAATTGAAGGTAAGAGGGTAGTATCATCTGCATATGCAATGCACTTGTTATCTGGGCCAAACTACATATCATGTATAAATAGTATGAAAAGTAATGGACCAAGAATACTATCCTGAGGAACACCATTTTTTTACATTCCTATGCTGACTTTCAAGCTCATCAACAATTATTCATTGTAATCTATTACTTAAAAAATCAATAATGATGCTAAGAAAAGACCCACAAGCTCCCAACTGTTTTCATTTGAAAATAAGTGCCTCATGGTTAGCACAGTCAAAAGCAGTGCTAAAATCAAAGCCAATCATACAAACTTCCAGACCATAATCAAGGGATTTCTGTACAGCATTGATAATTGTAAGGAGGGCAACATATGCTTCAAGGCCATTGCAAAAGCCAAACTGCATACCAAGAGCATCAGCAGGTTTGGGTTCCATTCAGCATGTGGCCACTTGAAAGTCACTAGTGTTTATTATCCTTCGGATTAGGAAGAACAGCGGAAAAGTATAAACATCAGTGTTGTCCCACAGATGTATGGGGGCATCTTCTAGTGCTGCTGCTGGGTTTGGAACTGAAGAGCAGAATACCAGCAGCTTCTTGTTGACCCGAATGGCGAACAGGTCAATTGACAGAGAAACCCACAACATCAACATTCTTAGCCACTTGAGAACGGGTAACTCCCTCCCGAGATGGAAGCTTCCTGATCAAAAGTGCAAGAACAACACGACAAAGGGAGGGCTGCTTATAGTCACTCTTTCACAAAGGTACACAATATATGGGTTTTCCAAGGTTTGTATCCTCATAGGAACAAAATTCACATCACCATATGCTTGCCTTTCATTAAGCTTCCACTTAAAAGCAAAAGCACTAAGAAAAACAAAAAAATTAAGAAACCAACACATATCACAAAAGAAAGTAATAAAAGATCCAGCAGTTGAATGAGCATAACAGTACCTCTCTACCTATAGTGGGCAAAGACAAAAGAAGCTGTGACAGGTGAGTATGCAGGGCTACCTCCTGGCACCACCTGTTATTAACCAACTACTACTGTATCTTTTTAACGATTCAATGATTTTTCCAGTGCTGCTGAAAGCATATCCCTATTTTAAGAGACAAAAGGTTTGTACATGCATAGGAACAAATGTGTTATGACCAAAGAATCCACTGAAAATGATATTTTAATTATAAAATAAATTTTTGAATATACTTACCCGGTGAATATATAATAGCTGAGCCTCCGGCGGCTCGACAGAAAAACACAAAAACTCTCGAGCGATCGCTATGAAGGTTGCGGGTGTGCCCACTAGCGCCAACTATCGGCCAGATACCGCATATACATGTAAACAGACCCAATTCTTCTCATCCCGCTGGATCTCTATCGGGGAGGAAGGGGGGGGGCCTTTAATTTATATATTCACTGGGTAAGTATATTCAAAAATTTATTTTATAATTAAAATATCATTTTTAAATATTTAACTTAGCCAGTGAATATATAATAGCTGATTCACACCCATGGTGGTGGGTAGAGACCAGAGTTAATTAAGTTTACAGCGTATATGCTTAGAGTTTTTGACAGTTATATCATAACAAAACCCAAATATATATAGGTACCTGGTAAGGAAGTTGACTTAGACGAATACTCTGCCATATTAGTCTGTCTTCCTCACGAAGCCCAGTGATCCTCTTAGGATGCTGAAAGACTCCCAGGAGCTGAAGTATCAAGGGCTGCAACCCATACAACAGGACCTCATCAAACCCCTAATCTGGGCGCTCTCAAGAAATGACATTTGACCACCCGCCAAATCAAAAAAGGATGCGAAAGGCTTCTTAGCCTTCCGTACAACCCAATTAAAAAAACATTTCAAGAGCAGATTAAAAGGATATTGGAATTAAGGGAATGTAGTGGTAGAACCCTTACCCACTACTGCATTCGCTGTAACGAATGGACCCAGTGTGTAGCAGTCCTCGTAAAGAGTCTGGACATCTTTTAAGTAAAATGACGCGAATACCGACTTGCTTCTCCAAACGGTCGCGTCCATAATACTTTGCAGAGATTTATTTTGCTTAAAGGCCACGGAATTTGCTATAGCTCTTACTTCGTGCGTCTTAACCTTAAGCAAGCATCGGTCTTTTTCATTCAAGTGAGAATGAGCCTCTCGTATTAAAAATCTGATAAAATATGACAAAGCATTCTTTGACATAGGCAATGATGGTTTCTTAACTGAGCACCATAATGCCTCAGATCCACCTAGTAAGGACTTAGTACGAGCTAAGTAGAACTTAAGAGCTCTAATTGGACACAGCACTCTTTCAAGTTCGTTGCCTACGATCTCTGACAGGCAAGGTATATCAAAAGACTTAGGCCAAGGACGAGAAGGCAGTTCATTTTTTTGGCCAGGAAACCAAGTTGAAGTGAACATGTGGCTTTTTCTGTAGAAAAGCCGATGTTCTTACTGAAGGCATGAATTTCACTGACCCTTTTAGCCGAAGCCAAGCACACTAGGAAAAGCGTCTTGAGGGTGAGATCCTTCAGGGAGGCTGAATGTAATGGCTCAAACCTGTCTGACATGAGGAACCTTAGGACCACGTCTAAGTTCCATCCAGGAGTTGCCAAACGACGTTCCTTAGAGGTCTCGAAAGACTTAAGGAGATCTTGGAGATCTTTATTGTTGGAAAGATCTAAGCCTCTATGACGGAAGACCGAAGCCAACATGCTCCTGTAGCCCTTAATCGTGGGAGCTGAGAGGGAGCGAACATTTCTCAGATGTAAAAGAAAATCTCCGATTTGGGCTACAGAGGTACTGGAAGAGGACACAGATGCTGGCTTGCACCAGTCTCGAAAGACTTCCCACTTCGACTGGTATACTCTGATGGTAGAAGCTCTCCTAGCTCTCGCAATCGCACTGGCTGCCTCCTTCGAAAAGCCTCGAGCTCTTGAGAGTCTCTCGATAGTCTGAGGGCAGTCAGACGAAGCGCGGGGAGGCTTTGATGAACAATCTTTACGTGGGGCTGACGTAAGAGATCTACCCTTAGAGGAAGACTTCTTGGAATGTCTACCAGCCATTGAAGTACCTCGGTGAACCACTCTCTCGCGGGCCAGAGGGTAGCAACTAACGTCAACCTTGTCCCTTCGTGAGAGGCAAACTTCTGCAGTACCTTGTTGACTATCTTGAATGGTGGGAATGCATATAAGTCCAGATGAGACCAATCCAGTAGAAACGCATCTATGTGGATTGCTTCTGTATCTAGGACTGGTGAGCAATAGATTGGTAACCTTTTGGTCAACGAGGTGGCAAAGAGGTCTATGGTGGGTTGACCCCAAGTAGCCCAAAGACTCTTGCCCACGTCCTTGTGGAGGGTCCATTCCGTGGGTATCACCTGACCCCTCCGACTGAGACAGTCTGCCAAGACGTTCAAGTCCCCCTGGATGAATCTCGTCAACAGGGAGATGCCTCGATTTCTTGACCATATGAGAAGGTCCCTTGCGATCTCGTACAGCGTGAGGGAGTGTGTGCCTCCTTGCTTGGAGATGTACGCCAAAGCTGTGGTGTTGTCTGAGTTGACCTCTACCACTTAGTTTCGAAGAAAGCTTTCGAATTTCATCAAGGCCAAGTGGACTGCTAATAGCTCCTTGCCGTTGATGTGCATGCTCTTCTGACTTGAGGTCCACAGACCCGAGCATTCCCGACCGTCCAGGGTCGCACCCCAACCCAAATCCGACGCGTCTGAGAACAACACGTGGTTTGGGTTCTTGACTGCTAGGGATAGTCCCTCTCTCAGACTGATATTGCTGTCCCACCATTTCAGGCATGCCTTTACTGGTTCGGAGACTGGGAATGATACCATCTCTAACGTCTTGTCCTTGTTCTAGTGAGAGGCTAGATGGAACTGGAGAGGCCGAAGGTGTAGTCTCCCTAGCGAGACAAACTGCTCCAGGGATGAGAGAGTCCCTACGAGACTGTTCCAACTCCTGACTGAACAAACGTTCTCTTTTCAGCATTAGTTGGACTTTGAGCAGGGCTTGTTCTATTCGGGTGGCAGACGGAAAAGCCCGAAAAAACTGGACTGCGAATCTCCATCCCCAAATATAGAATAATCTGGGATGGGATCAGTTGGGACTTTTCTAGGTTGACCAAAAGTCCCAACTCCCTGGCCAGACTCAACGTCCAATGTAGATCCTGCAGACAGCGAAGACTGGACGATGCTCTGAGAAGCCAGTCGTCCAAGTACAGGGAGGCTCGGATTCCCGATAGATGGAGGAATTTTGCCACATTCCTCATGAGCCTCGTAAACACGAGAGGAGTAGGACTGAGGCCAAAGCACAGGGCTCGAAACTGGAACCCCACATTCCTGTAAACAAACCTCAGAAACGGTTGGGAATCCGGGTGTATAGGAATGTGGAAGTATGCATCCTGAAGGTCGAGAGAGACCATCCAGTCACCTTCCATTAATGCTGTCAAGACAGCCTGGTAGACTTCATCATGAAGTTTGTCTTGACAATGAACACCTTGAGCGCACTTGCCTCTTACGTACTCCTGCAGTGAACGTGGCTGCCAGATCATTGGAGCCATCCCTGATAGACTTGTTCCTGCAGAGAACGTGGCTGTCAGAATATTGGAGCCATCCCTGATAGCCTTGTTTATGCATGACATAATTGTACAGCAAAACTTCAAACGCTCGAAAAAAAAACTCCTAACAGGAGATGGTCTAGCTCTGAAGCCGACCATAAAATCTTGGAGCGTCTCATGGCCAGGCGCCAGGGAGAGTCTATGAGGTTTGAGAAGTCTATCTGGGCATAGGCAGGAACTCCCAAGCCGAGAACTTCTCCCGTGTCATACCAGACTCTCGCTCTATAAGCCAGCTTAAAAGTAGGGAAAGCAAAGGCTGTCTCCCCCAAACTCCTCCTGGTGATTAACCAATCGCCTAGCAAACGTAAAGCTCTCTTAGAAGAGCGAGAGAGCACTAGCTTAGAAAACAACGGCTTCGAAGTAGCTAGGCCTAGTGTAAACTCTGACGTTTAGGCGAACTAGGAGCAGCAGTTACAAAAAGATCCGGACAAAGATCCTTAAAAATCAGCATGATTTATTTAGTCCATAGAGGGCTGAGCAGCTTTAGGCTCCTCTCCGTCTGACAGAGTCCTCAAGGGAATATCAGTAGGAGGGGGATCAGCAACTT
This sequence comes from Palaemon carinicauda, assembly GCF_036898095.1. Taxonomy (NCBI): domain Eukaryota; kingdom Metazoa; phylum Arthropoda; class Malacostraca; order Decapoda; family Palaemonidae; genus Palaemon; species Palaemon carinicauda. The sequence goes on along the minus strand of NC_090769.1, from coordinate 7,117,246 downwards.
CCTCATCTGAAGGAACCTTGTCCGACAATTGCCGAGTCTCAAGCAAGGGAGAGACCTGCCGTGGTGGCAATGCTTGACAAGCAGAGTCCACACGCAAAGGAGCAACAGTAGCAGTCAAGGACGCTATGTCATGTAACTGCTTAAAGAACTGACCAGCAACAACAACAGGTGCGGGAGGACGCTCGACGTCAACTCGAGACTGCCTTGACTGCCTAGACTGAGCAGTCAAAACAACTCTTGACTGCGGTGCTTGACGCTCAACGTCAAAACAAGTCAACTATGCTGGTTGGCGAACGTCCTGAATGTCAACAAGAGCAAGCGGCAGCGGCTGAACGTCCACAAGCGGCTGAGAGTCAACACGGGACTGCATCGAGTGAGGCTCTACAAAACATGATTGACGTGACTTTGTAACGTCAATGTCAACAGGACGAGCAAAGGCTCGTTTGGGCGGCTGACGGCCAGGATCTCGATCAGCTAAGCGGCGAGGATCATCGTGAACCTGCTCAGCAGAATAGTCCTCCATAAGAGAGGCAAGCTTATTCTGCATGTCTTGCAGTACAACCCATTTAGGATCAACGGGAATGGGTGCGGTAAGAGACTAGGGTAACGTCTGTGACTGCAAAACCTTGCCTACAAAAAGACTCTCGGAGCCTGTGTTACGCTTTTGTTTAGGCGGCGAGCAGTCTTCCGATGACTGCATAGGGTCAGAGCTGTCCCAATGGCTATAACCAGGATGCTGGACCTGTCCTAAAGGGACTGACTTTCGCTTAAAGGGCCTCGAAACCTTGCTCCACGGTTTCTTACGCGAAAAGCCTTCGGATGACGAGGAGAAAATCGTCTCGCTCATCTTATGGTAGGGGCGGTCTTGATGAGACACGCCTGAAACCATAGAGGGAACGTCTGTTCGCTGATCAAGGCCTCTCGAACCCATAAGTCGTACGACATTACTTCTCCCCTGGGCTTGGGAGCTTGCAAGAGGTCCCGGACTAGGCGAACGACAGGCACGAACAGACGAACCCTCGGTCGCAACACTGATAACACTTTGCGCAATTATCACTTTATCAATACGATTTTCTGTTTTGCACTTACTTCACTGAAATCGAATTTTTCAACAATTCACATTAGGCATGAATAAAATGTTATTTTGATAATAAAATAAATTTTTGAATATATATGTACTTACCCGGTGATTATATAGCTGCAACTCTGTTGCTCGACAGACAACTCTACGGTAAAAACTCGCCAGCGATCGCTACACAGGTTGCGGGTGTGCCCAACAGCGCCATCTGTCGTCCAGATACCCAGTACTCAATGTAAACAAAGACTCAATTTTCTCCTCGTCCCACTGCGTCTCTATTGGGGAGGAAGGGAGGGTCATTTAATTTATAATCACCGGGTAAGTATATTCAAAAATTTATTTTTTTATCAAAATAACATTTTTCAATATTTAACTTAGCCGGTGATTATATAGCTGATTCACACCCAGGGGGGTGGGTAGAGACCAGCAATATATGTTTACACTTTTATGAGCTAAGAGTTTTCATTTCATTTTAGAAGTTATCAAAATAACAAAAACAAAATAAATAGGTACCTGGTAAGGAAGTCGACTTGAACGATTACTCTGCCTTTTAAGTACGTCTTCCTTACGGAGCCTCGCGATCCTCTTATGATGCTGATCGACCCCTAGGATCTGAAGTATCAAGGGTTGCAACCCATACAACAGGACCTCATCAAAACCCCTAATCTAGGCGCTCTCAAGAAATGACTTTGACCACCCGCCAAATCAACCAGGATGCGAAAGGCTTCTTAGCCTTCCGGACAACCCAAAAAACAACAATAAAAACATTTCAAGAGAAAGATTAAAAGGGTATGGAATTAGGGAATTGTAGTGGTTGAGCCCTCACCCACTACTGCACTCGCTGCTACGAATGGTCCCAGTGTGTAGCAGTCCTCGTAAAGAGACTGGACATCCTTTAGATAAAAAGACGCAAACACTGACTTGCTTCTCCAATAGGTTGCGTCCATTATACTTCGCAGAGATCTATTTTGCTTAAAGGCCACGGAAGTTGCGACAGCTCTAACTTCGTGTGTCCTCACCTTAAGCAATGCTTGGTCTTCCTCACTCAGATGTGAATGAGCTTCTCGTATTAACAGTCTGATAAAGTAGGATAAAGCATTCTTTGACATAGACAAAGATGGTATCTTAACTGAACACCATAAAGCTTCAGATTGGCCTCGTAACGGTTTAGTTCGCTTTAAATAGAACTTAAGAGCTCTCACAGGGCATAAGACTTTTTCTAGTTCATTGCCTACCATATTCGATAAGCTGGGAATATCGAACGATTTCGGCCAAGGTCGAGAAGGCAGCTCATTTTTGGCTAGAAAACCAAGTTGTAGCGAACATGTAGCTTTTTCTGACGAAAATCCGATGTTCTTGCTGAAGGCATGAATCTCACTGACTCTTTTAGCTGTGGCTAAGCATACCAGGAAAAGTGTCTTTAAGGTGAGATCTTTCAGGGAGGCTGATTGTAGCGGCTCAAACCTGTCTGACATGAGGAATCTTAGTACCACGTCTAAATTCCAACCAGGTGTAACCAAACGACGCTCCTTCGTGGTCTCAAAAGACTTAAGGAGGTCCTGAAGATCTTTATTGTTGGAAAGATCTAAGCCTCTATGCCGGAAGACCGATGCCAACATGCTTCTGTAGCCCTTGATAGTGGGAGCTGAAAGAGATCGTCCTTTTCTCAGGTATAGGAGAAAGTCAGCTATTTGAGCTACAGAGGTACTGGTCGAGGATACAGAGACTGACTTGCACCAGTTTCGGAAGACTTCCCACTTCAATTGGTAGACTCTAAGGGTGGATGTTCTCCTTGCTCTAGCAATCGCACTGGCTGCCTCCTTCGAAAAGCCTCTAGCTCTCGAGAGTCTTTCGATAGTCTGAAGGCAGTCAGACGAAGAGCGTGGAGGCTTTGGTGTACCTTCTTTACGTGTGGCTGACGTAGAAGGTCCACCCTTAGAGGAAGACTTCTGGGAACGTCTACTAGCCATCGAAGTACCTCGGTGAACCATTCTCTCGCGGGCCAGAGGGGAGCAACTAGCGTCAACCTTGTCCCTTCGTGAGAGGCGAACTTCTGCAGTACCTTGTTGACAATCTTGAACGGTGGGAATGCGTATAGATCTAGATGCGACCAATCTAGGAGAAAGGCATCTACAGTACAGTATATGTATTGCTGCTGGGTCCGGGACTGGTGAGCAATATATTGGGAGCCTCTTGGTCATCGAGGTTGCAAAGAGATCTATGGTTGGTTGGCCCCAAGTGGCCCAAAGTCTCTTGCATACATCCTTGTGGAGGGTCCATTCCGTTGGAATTACTTGCCCTTTCCGACTGAGACAATCTGCCATGACATTCAAGTTGCCTTGGATGAACCTCGTTACTATTGATATGTTTTGACCTTTTGACCAGATGAGCAGGTCCCTTGCGATCTCGTACAACGTCAATGAGTGGGTCCCTCCTTGCTTGGAGATGTACGCCAAGGCAGTGGTGTTGTCCGAGTTCACTTCCACCACTTTGCCTCGAAGGAGAGACCTGAAGCTTTTCAAGGCCAGATGTACTGCCAGCAGCTCCTTGCAGTTGATATGCATGATCCTTTGACTCGAGTTCCACAGTCCCGAACATTCCCGACCGTCTAATGTCGCGCCCCAGCCCACGTCCGATGCGTCCGAGAAGAGAACGAGGTTGGGAGTCTGAACAGCCAGGGGAAGACCCTCTCTTAGGTTGATACTGTCCTTCCACCAAGTCAGGCAAGACTTCATCTTTTCGGAAATGGGGATCGAGACCGCTTCTAGCGTCTTGTCCTTTTTCCAGTGAAAAGCTAGATGGTATTGAAGAGGACGGAGGTGTAGTCTTCCTAATGACACAAATTGTTCCAGGGATGATAGCGTCCCTACCAGACTCATCCACTTCCTGACTGAGCATTGTTCCTTCTTCAGCATGTTCTGGATGCATAACTGGGCTTGGCTTATTCTGGGGGCCGACGGAAAAGCCCGAAAAGCTAGACTGTGAATCTCCATCCCTAAATACACAATAGTTTGGGATGGGATCAGTTGTGACTTTTCCATATTGACAAGGAGACCCAATTCCTTGGTCAGATCTAGAGTCCACTTTAAATCCTTCAGACAGCGACGACTGGAAGAAGCTCTGAGAAGCCAGTCGTCCAAATAGAGGGAGGCTCGGATGTCCGCTAAATGAAGGAATTTGGCTACATTCCTCATCAGCCTCGTAAACACAAGAGGAGCTGTGCTTAGGCCAAAGCACAGGGCTTGAAACTGGTAGACAACCTTTTCGAAAACGAATCTCAGAAAAGGTTGGGAGTCCGGGTGGATGGGGACGTGGAAGTAGGCGTCCCTTAGGTCTAAAGAGACCATCCAGTCTTCCCTTCTGACCGCTGCTAAGACTGACTTTGTGGTCTCCATGGAGAACATCTGCTTTGTGACAAAGACATTTAGAGCACTGACGTCTAGCACCGGCCTCCACCCTCCTGTCTTCTTTGGCACCAAGAAGAGTCGGTTGTAGAATCCCGGAGATTGAAGGTCCGAGACTTTGACCACCGCTCCCTTCTCTAGTAAAAGAGACACTTCCTGTTTCAAGGCTCTTCTCTTGTCTTCCTCTCTGTACCTGGGAGAGAGATCGATGGAAGACGTTGCTAGAGGGGGTTTCCGTACAAAAGGGATCTTGTACCCCTCTCTGAGCAACTTCACAGATTGTGCATCTGCGCCTCTCTTCTCCCAGGTCTGCCAGAAGTTCTTGAGTCTGGCTCCCACTGCTGTCTGAAGATGCGGGCAGTCAGACTCTGCCCTTAAAGGACTTGGATCCTTTCTTCTTTCCTCGTTTCCCTTTGGCACGAGCACCTCCTCTGCTGGAGGCTCTGCCACGAAAGGGCGGAATAAAACGGGACGCTGGAGTGTCCATCCTTGGTCTAGCTGACAAGGTAGGCAAAGGGGGAGCTTTGCGAGCGGAGGACGCAACAAGATCATGAGTGTCCTTCTGCACCAATGAAGCGGCTATTTCCTTAATCAGGGCTTCTGGAAAAAGGCACTTGGAAAGAGGAGCAAAGAGAAGCTCAGATCTCTGGCACTGTGTAACTCCAGTTGAAAGGAATGAGCATAGGTTTTCACGCTTTTTAAGGACTCCGGACACAAATGATGCAGCAAGCTCATTAGACCCATCACGTACGGCCTTGTCCATGCAGGACATAATGAGCAAGGAAGTCTCTTTCTCTGTCGGAGAGGTCTTTCTTCTAAGGGCTCCTAGACACCAGTCTAAGAAGTTAAAAACTTCGAAGGCCCTAAAGATACCTTTCAAAAGGTGGTCCAGGTCCGAAGATGACCAACATATCTTTGAGCGTCTCATGGCAAGGCGGCGGGGAGAGTCTACAAGACTTGAGAAGTCGCCCTGGGCAGAGGCAGGAACTCCCAAGCCGAGAACTTCTCCCGTGGCATACCAGACGCTCGATCTAGAAGAGAGTCTAGCAGGGGGAAACGCAAAGGCTGTCTTTGCTAAACTCTTCTTGGACTGCAACCATTCTCCTATCACCCGCAAAGCTCTCTTGGACGAGCGTGCGAGGACGAGTCTAGTAAAGGCAGGAGTGGTAGACGGCATGCCTAACACAAACTCAGACGGCGGAGAACGAGGAGCCACAGAAACAAACTGGTCCGGAAACAACTCTTTGAAGATGGCCAAAACTTTTCTAAAGTCCAAAGAGGGTTGAGTAGACTTAGGCTCGTCCAAATCTGATAGTGGTTCATCTATGTGTGCAGCACCATCATCATCAGAAAGTTCCTCATCCGACAACTGATGAGGAAACGGCAACGGAGTGGGTAACGGCTGGTTCGCTGAGTCCGGTCGCACGGGTGCATGCGTGACTGAGCCGGACGCAACGTCATGGAACTGCTGCCCAGTCTGTGAGCTGGCAACAACCATGGCAGCGCGGGGACGCACAGCGTCTACTCCAGACTGTCTGGACTGATGTGGGTGCGCAGTGGAAAGCACACTGGGTTGCGGAGGTTGACGCACCGCGTCAAAACAAAGCAACTCTGACGGTTGTTGAACTTCCGGAACGTCAACGGCAACCTCCGAGCGTCTCTTCACGTCAACATGCGGCTGGCAGATCACACTGGAACGCATGGCAGGAGGAACTCTCTCAACTGGTGTGCGTGAGAAGGTTACCTCAGCGTCCACCGGACGCACAACCGATCATGTGGAAGGTTGTAGGCTAGGTACTGCACTAGCTGGTGCGGCAGCAACCTTCTCCGCACGAAGGTCCTGCATCAGAGACGTCAGTTTAGACTGCATGTCTTGCAGTAGAGACCACTTAGGGTCTACGGGAGCAGGTGCAGCGACAGACGGGGTTACTGTCCGAAGCGGTACCGCTTTGCCTCTCTTAGGCGGTGAGCAGTCATCGGATGACGGCAGCGAGTCCGAACTGACCCAGTGGCTACAACCGGGCCGTTGGACTTGCGCTGAAGGGACCGACTTGCGTTTTAACGGTCGTGAGACCTTGGTCCAGGGTTTCTTGCGAGAAACACCTTCCGAAGACGAGGTATAAATGGGCTCTCTCGTCTTAGTTAGGTAGGAGCGATCTTGGGTAGATACGCCCGATACCACGGAGGGAACGTCTGTTCGCTGATTAAAGCCTCTCGAACCCATTTGTCGTACGAAATTGCTTCTCCCCTGAACTTGGGAGCTTGCAAGAGGTCCCGGACTAGGAGGACGACAGGCACGAACAGACGAACCCTCAAGCGCAACACTATCCACAACACTATCACTCGGCACTTTAGCACTTCCCACTGCACTTTTGCACTTAAGCTCCTTCACATCCGCCATGAGCTGATTACGGTCACTAGCAAGGGACTCAACTCTCTCACCCAGAGCCTGGATGGCACGCATCATATCAGCCATCGAAGGTTCCTGAGTGCCAGAAGGGGGCTTAGGAGCAACCACTACAGGGGAAGGAATAGGTTGTGGGGCATGAGGAGAGGATATATCAATAGAACGAGAAGAACTTCTCCTAACTCTATCTCTCTCTAGCCTATCTCTCTCTAGCCTATGTGTATACTTTTGAAATTCGATAAAATCGAATTCCGAAAGCCCAACGCACTCCTCACACCGATCTTCCAATTGACAGGTTTTATCCCGACATTTGGAACAAACAGTGTGAGGGTCGATAGAAGCCTTCGGAAGACGCCTTGAACAGTCCCTAGCATTGCACTTCCTAAATTTTGGGACTTGTGAAGGGTCAGCCATTTTGAATTGGTCAAAGGGAAATTCAAAAAACTATCAAAAAGTCATCAACAAAGAATCCGTTATCAAAAAGAGTTCAAGGATTTGTGTGAAGAGAAACCCTGCACAGCGAAAGCTCAAAACTAGAATAAAGTACTTCACCAATTAGTTGTGAAAAAACTCCAGTTTAGCAACAGCGAGTAAGTACGTCTTGTCGATAGCTCGACAGAGAGAAAATTGAGTCTTTGTTTACATTGAGTACTGGGTATCTGGACGACAGATGGCGCTGTTGGGCACACCCGCAACCTGTGTAGCGATCGCTGGCGAGTTTTTACCGTAGAGTTGTCTGTCGAGCAACAGAGTTGCAGCTATATAATCACCGGCTAAGTTAAATATTGAAAAACTGATTTCTACCTGAAGCACGCAATTCTACCCTACATCAAAAGGTTATAATTGCGAAATAAGTCGTATAATGTAAGCACATTAATACAAGCAAAAAACAGTAAACATATATTAAGATAAAAAGATCAGTGATTGGGGAGGAGACTAAACACTAGTTCATTCAAAACTACGTTTTCAATCTCTCACCGTACAGTGCCTTGGGACGAGAATAAAAACTAAAAACGTTTTATCCTTTCTCCCCGTACAGAGACTTGGGACGAGAGTAAAAAACTGACTCGAGAACAACGTTACTCGCTTGGGACGAGAATAAAGATCGGAACGTTCTCTCTTCCTCTCTCTCTCTCCGTCTCTCTCTCTCTCTCTCTTTCTCTTGATTTCACACCGAAGAGAAAAGCCCACTCACCTTTCGTCAATAAACAGGTTATTTGATCAAAGGAAAAACTGAAAGGACTAAGAAATTGAAAATTAACAAGTTCCTTTAAATTAGTATTTAAAACATTTACGTTTGAAAGAAGAATGAACAAAACGTCAGAATCGATTTACTTTTTCTGCAAAGTGAATCCGTGATTCTCTCTCTCTCTATCGTAACGATAGAGCGCAAACTGCGTAGCATAAATAAACCAAACGTTAGTTCATCTTTGAAACAGTACGAAGACTATTCAAAGAAAATCTTTTATGAAATATCTACTAAAAAATATTCATTTAATAAGTTTTAAATCATTTGCTCTGTAAAAGTTATTTACGATTGAAAGGGCTCAACGTTGTTTAACTTCGGTTTCCAAGTTAGGACCGCCTACTCTCGGATTAGGGGAGGAATAGGTAAGGTCACATATAAACAAATCATTAAAATTTATCTTTATGTTTATTATAAATGGAAAGCTAATCGAAGAGGCCTAATAAAGGCGGTTGAGATATAAAATATATAGAGGAAAATCTATAATTAACAACAACAATTTATAACGTGATAAGATAATTGCTAAAAGCCTAAAACACACTTCCGTACTAAGGGAATGGTCGGCCATTTTTAAAAGTCAAAGAAAGTCCAAAAAACAATCCAAAGTCATCAACAATTAAATCTATCCAAAAAAGAGTTCAAGATTTAAGTTGAAGATAAAACACCTGCACTGCGAAAGCTCAAACCAAAAGGAAGTACAGTGAACCCTCGCTACTTCGCGGTTCGACAATCGCGGATTCACCACTTCGCGGGGTTTTCCCATAACCCATATATATATACATATCGCGGATTTTCCGGAAAATTCGAAAATACCGCGAAATCTGAAGACAACCAAATACGATATTTTGTTACCTGTAATTCCATTAATACTGTAATTAGTAATATCTGCTCTTACTGATTGTTCATTGCATTACATATGATATATAATTCAGCACAGAAAGAAATAAAACACGAAAAGAGAATGTGATCATACGATAATTCAGTACGTAGTAAAATTAAATCGAACATGAAACGCAAATCAGATGCAGTCATACCATATTAGAATGGTGTGTACTGTAATGGATGTGCTTCTTTTCCATGAATCTTTTGTATGTATACGTACGTAGTACAGTACTGCATCCAATAATATTCTTTGTTGCAAAAATCACATTTCGAATACTGTAAGCGTACGAGAGAGAGAGAGAGAGAGAGAGAGAGAGAGAGAGAGAGAGAGAGAGAGAGAGAGAGAGAGAGAGAGAGAGAGAGAGAGAGAGCGTAAAATAGCGTACGTAAATTTTTATTATTATTGTTATTATTATTATTATTGTTGTTGTTGTTAATAAAATTATTATTGTTATTATTATTATCATTATTATTATTATTATTACTGTGCAGTACAGTATTATTATCATTATTTATTATTATTACGGTATTGTACTTAATCTACGTACGTTCATTATGCGCGGGGCATCTTCTATGAGTAACCAACGCATCATAGTACTGTAAGACGGGTTGTGATTGGTTCAAGCGCTGATAGATGACGAATCAAAACTCAAGTTTTGTTATCTAGCCTGTGATTGGTGTTTTGCCCGCATCTTCTACCCGCAGCATCAAAGTTCTCGCGGGGCTGGATCGTTCACTTTCTCTTTCCGCGTATTGCTGAGTAGACGTTCTTAAGTTTGTGAAGTTTAATCTGTGCTGTGTGCGACTGTTTTAAGTTGAACTTTTTGTTGAACTTTCTGTTAAATCCTACTGTACAATGCCTCCCAAGCGTTCTGCTTCTAGTAAGGCTGGTAGTGAGCCTAAACGCCACCGAAGGATGATGACGATAGCTGAGAAGATTACGCTTCTCGACATGTTAAAAGATGGTAGAAGTTACGCGGCCGCCGGCCGCCATTTTGGCATCAACGAATCCACCATTCGCTATATCAAAAAGGACGAGGCGAACATTAGAAAGACTGCTGCAATCACCTTTAGCAGATCAGCGAAGCGAGTCGTTACAACGCGTAATAAAACGATCGTACGCATGGAAGGTGCTTTAGCTGTGTGGATTGCCGACTGCCGGAAGAAGAACATAGCGTTGGATACGAACACCATCCAAACAAAGGCTTTGAGCTTATATGAGAATTTTGCTGCAAAGGAACCTAAAGACGACGACGGCAACCATGCTGAAGATGATGATGATGCAGATGATCCTCAACCAGGGACATCCACTGATTCCCAGCCTCAGAAACGTTTTTCCGCAAGCAAAGGATGGTTCGCGAAGTTTCAGAAACGCTTCGCCCTGAAAAGCGTTTCCCTGCATGGGGAGTCTGCTTCCGCTGACACTGCCGCTGCTGAAACTTACGTGAACCAGACTTTCAAGAACATTATCGCTGAAGGTGGATACAAGCCGGAACAAGTGTTTAATATGGATGAAACCGGCTTGTTTTGGAAGAGAATGCCGTCGCGAACTTTCCTGTTCAAAGAGGAAGCCAAAGCCTCTGGCTTTAAGGCATTCAAGGATCGCGTTACCCTCGTGATGTGTGGCAATGCTGCTGGATTTTTGTTAAAGCCGGGGCTTATTTATAAGTTGAAAAATCCTCGCGCTTTGAAAAATAAAAATAAGAATCTCCTTCCCGTGTACTGGATGCATAATCAAAAAGCATGGATTACGAAGATGCTGACCTCCAACTGGTTCCACCAGTGTTTCATCCCGCAAGTCCATGAATATCTCTTAGAGAAGGGCTTGCCATTCAAGATCCTTCTCCTTATGGATAACGCTGGTGGACACGCAACTGACCTGTCGCGTGAGGGCGTTCAGGTTGAGTTCCTGCCACCCAACACCACGTCATTAATTCAACCGATGGACCAGGGGGTTATCAGGGCGTTCAAGGCCCTCTACACGAAGAATACCTTGGCGGACCTCGTTGCGTGTGTGGATGCTGCCCAAGATGACGAGGATGAAGATTTCAACTTGAAGGCGTACTGGCGGCAGTACACCATAGCCACGTGCCTGCAGAATATTCAAAAGGCACTTCAAGAGATGAAACCTGCAACCGTGAATGCGAGCTGGAAGAAGCTGTGGCCCGATATTGTTTACGACGACAAGGGATTTACTCCGTCGGAAATCCAACACTCTGCAATACGGAAATCTGTGCAGTTGGCTGCCATAATTGGAGGTGACGGGTTTGGCGACATGACGACTGAAGACGTCGACGAGTTGTTGGACTGCCATTCCCAGCCCCTAACTGACGCAGACCTCGAAGACCTGACGAAATCGGCAAGTGAGGAAGAGAGTGAGGGTACCCAGGAAGAGACCCAAGAAAATGTCGAAGAAACGGGCTTAACATTAGAACGGCTTGCCAAGTTCTGCAACCATATGAAGGAGGCGAAAGAAATGTTACAAGAGTGGGACGAGGATATGGTTCGCTCGATGCAATTCTGCAACAAGATCGATGAAGACATGACTCCCTACAAAATGCTCTTGGATCGAAAAAAGAAGCAGCGGCAACAACTTCCGATCACAATGTTCTTCCAGCCTCGCAAAAAAGAGCCAGTTCCTCCTGCTAGTACGCCTTCGGAAGAAATTGAAGAAGTTTCCCAGGAAGAAGTTGAAGAGGTGTCCCAGGAAAAGACACCTCCGTCTGAAGAGACGTAAAATACTATCATTGACTGCACAGTAGAACACATCATCAGCTTCATCATCATCATTTCTACTGTGCAGCAAATTCATCGCCATCACCATTCAAGTTTTTCTTCAACTTCTTTCGTGGTGAGTACAGTAACAATCTTTATTTTTTACTTTAACCTGTTTTATAGTTTAGTAATGTACGTACTGTATGCATTAAGTTAAAGGGAAGGTTTTAAAAGTCTACATGTTGTAACCTATCATATTTTTTTTGTTTAAAATTTACATTTACGTACGTAAAACAATCTCTCTCTCTCTCTCTCTCTCTCTCTCTCTCAAATTGTTTTCCTGCTTTGCTACGTACAAGTACTGTATAATTTATATTTGTAAGGTAACATATTTTGTAAATGCTTTTACTGTAAATACTGTATGTACTGTATCATTATTTATCACTATCATCATGCGCGTTAAATGCCTTGTTTGTTCTGAGCGTGGTTGTTTACTGAGCGTACACGCCGTCGTTTCAGGCGGCGTCATAAAGAAAAAGATTTCATTTGGAAGTCCTAAGAAAAATACGTAAACTAAAACATTGGTAATAAAAAAATCAACATACAGTACTGTATAATCAATATAATCGATGCAAAAACTAACCTATACATATATGTGTACACTAAATGAGTTTGTTTCTTCATTATGATCAGAGATGAACGTAAACAAAACATTGGTTGCCATTTTTTATCGTGCTTTTTAGGTGTTTAGGAAACGCATGATATAAAATCGCCTTTAATATTTGTGCCTGTTTTAGTTTAGGGTGCTGTAGTACATGCATTAAGTGTTCTGTACATTAAAGGGTGGATTGTTAACAGTACTACGTACAAGGGAAGGTTTTAAAAGTCCGAATATACATGTTAAATAAATAGGTAAATATGCTGTCACTACTTCGCGGATTTTCACCTATCGCGCCCGCGTCTGGAACCTATCTACCGCGATAAACGAGGGTTCACTGTACTTCACCAAGACTGTTGAAAAACTCCAGGTTAACAGCGAGTAATGGTACGTCTTGTCGTTCAGACCGACAGAGAAGAATTGAGTCTGTTTACATGTATATGCGGTATCTGGCCGATAGTTGGCGCTAGTGGGCACACCCGCAACCTTCATAGCGATCGCTCGCGAGTTTTTGTGTTTTTCTGTCGAGCCGCCGGAGGCTCAGCTATTATATATTCACCGGCTAAGTTAAATATTTAAAACTGCAATGTCACACCACTGAACCATCCAAAAGAAACAATTTGGTGGAATTCAAACAACCAAAGCTACAAGAGAAGGGAGAAAACAGAGAATTGAGGGAAGCCTAGTGAGTGAGGTCTCGCCCAGCAATAACCCAATCTTTACACATCATTTTATTACTCCGCTGATCTAAGCCTTCTGGCCACTGAAGCATAAGCAAAAGAAAATAATTGTTCATAGCACAACAGGAGTCACGCAAATTAAACATCAGTTTACTCAACACTATGAAACCAATACAGGATCACAATAAGGAAATAAAATACAAGCAATTACTATTACAACATAACTTACCTGTTCTCAAAATCGTGAGGTGGTCCACCAAAGTTTTCGTGAGGATGTGGAGGAGGAGGACCACCCATTCCAGGAGGTGCTAGTCTCATATCCTGATCATTTCCTTGAGGAGGTGGTCCCCGGGGAGGTACATTCATTTGACGCATATCAAAATCTCCACCTACAATCAAATTTAAATTCTATTTAATACCTAAGACCAAAAATTTCATTCTATTTTATACCTAACATCTAAAGATTCATAACATGATAACTACAGTATTACCCACCATAAAAACGTTCCATAGCCAAGATTAAAATACAGGAAAACTATTTAACACTTGAAAGAATATGGGCAATGTATTTGAAATTTTCATAGATATATTGGCATAGATATTATAATCTTATCAATATAATAAACCTATGCCTAACTAAATCTTAATTAGCATAGATTTCAATCTCTGAATACTATATGATTTTGCTAATACACAAAGCAATGTCAAGATTTGGTTTGAAAAAAATACTGCTGTGGTGAAACAAATGTTTCCAAGTGACACAAGATGTTTTACTAATTACTAGAAGAAAAATCACAAATTCTTAAAGGGCAAAGCTTACTTTATATATAATCAAATTCTTCATAGTACCAAGAACTTCAATTAACCCTTTAACCCCCAGGCTATTTGGAAATTTCCAACCCTTAACCCCAGTGGGTTATTTTTTTCCCAGCACATTTTGCAGTATATTTTTTTTTTAATTGCTCTAACAGCCTTAATTTTTGTCATAGAGAGGTCAGGTTGGTCTCATTCTCTTGGAAAATGCCTGAATTTTTTCAAAAAAAATTATCAAAAATATGAAAAAAAAAAATTTTATAGCATTTTTTGCAAGGACATACCGGTACGTCCATGGGGGTAAAGGGATGCCTTTTGTGAAACGTACCAGTACATCCTTTTGGGGGTAAAAGGGTTAATTTAATACAACACCAAAAACCATAACAGGACAAAAGTTAAGGCATGTGCAAACCTGGGAAGGCAGGACCTCGTGGCTGTGGGGGTCCTGGAGGTGGACCCTGGAAATTATGTCCACCAGACACAGGTGGGGGAAAACGTGTGGGTAGGTTTGTTGGCGGGGGAGGACCACTAGGGGGCATTGGAGGCCCAGGAGGTCCAGGAGGGCCTGGTGGTGGACCAGGAGGTCCACCATTCATTGTAGGAGCCATAGGAGTAGGCGGTGGTCCTGCGGGTGGCAACAATGGGTCGACAATTTCGCGTCCTCCATGAAGTATCTGAACAGCCGTCTTTGGATCAATAATCCGCATTACAACCTAATCGGGAGAAAACAAAAAAATCAAATTTTAGAATAAATATTTCATATAACTAAGTTACAAAACAAATCTGCATACCTCATGCCACATGTCCAGGAAATTTCCCATACACTGTAGTATTTCAATTAAGAAGGATATACAGTCTCATTATTCTGAAATAACAACTCTTCCTCTTCATCTTTACAAATACTATAATGAGCAAATTATAACTACTTCTTAACCACAGCCATCCCCCATGGACAATAAAGATTTTGCAAGGAACTTGATCACACACAAATAATAATACCTTGTACTTCAATGAAAAGTTTTGCAAAATAACTAGTGTCCTAAACTTATTTTTACAAAAGATAAAACTGTCATATTTTGTACTTTTTCTAGCTATCGAGTCCTTCAGTGGCACTGAAATGGCCACTAAATTCCTAATAAGGTACAGTAGTTGATAATGAGAGGTGGTGTGAGAGGGAAGCCCAGCTCACCAGCCCATCACAGAATAGTCTCATTTATCCTTAAGCCTAGGACTTCAAGGAGTGGTCGAGGTGAGAAATTATATTTAAAGGATGCAACTTTTTATAGCAAGTAAAATACAAATTACTATTAACAGATTCTTATTTGATATACATATACAAATCATTCATCCTATAAGACAGGAAGACTTACTCATTGGAGAAAGGAAGTTCCCGAGAATCAAACTGGAAGGTTCATTTCTTCCAGGACATGTCATCCTTTCTGGTCCAATACAGGAGTGACGAAGTTGACTTCAACAAACTCCTAACAGCTAATCATTGGGATGTAGACACTAGTAAGGCTCTGGATAGTACTGACTTGAAAGGAGACCAGTGTTAGGACACAGAAAACCTATCTCCTAACAGAGATGACATTGGCAGTGTCAAACTGGGCACTTTAAAAGCAATATTTGGCAAGACACCGACACATCCTCCTCCTTACCAGGAGGATGAAGCAGATGCTTTTTGGCAGATGTAGTCAGCAAGAAAAGTTCTTCGTTGTGTAACTCACCAGCATCAGATACCCGACCAGCGTACAACGTTTATGGCTGCTGCATTCCCTCAAGAGAGGTACAAGAAACATACCTTACATGCAATGAACACGTCCCATGATAGAGCTGGGACTATCACACTACAAATGAGCAGCCACCTCAGGACTCAAGGAATGGGTTCAAGAGCCTGAGGGCAACATCCATAAGGTATAGAAAGCAGAGATGGTCCAAAGCCTTTCGACCTAACTTTCAACTCAGAGTAGTCTTACAAGTAAACCAGAAGGCTACTGATAGCTAGGCTTGTGAGTTTTTACTTGAGATGGCAGAGGTGGGCACTGACCAGTCACATCTCCAAGCAAACAGTCTCACCAAGCCAGAAGGAAATGTCTGTTCAAGACCCATAGTTAGGTGCCCTGAACCCTCACAGATCGAGTACCAGGTGGGAACCATCTCCATCTCTCAAAAGAGGGGATAAATTGCTTGTTCGGCCTTCCTGAACATCTTCGAAGTCTTCTGAGAAGAATAATCAGAATCAGAAGGGGAAGAGGAAGAGCCATAGGAGGACAGCTCAATCACCTAGTTGTTGTTTTTTGGTCCAGGACTGATTACCTGGTACTGGTGCAAACAGTGGTCAATGTCACACTGGTCTCACCTTGCTGACTGACCATAAAAGTAACAGTTGGTGAAAAAACTATGTAACAGCTCAAAGGTAAACAACAGCAACTGTTATCTCATGCTCCCAATTGCTAACCAACCTTGCAGACACTGGTCAGCATGCGAGCCATACCTTTATCAACCTACTGAGCGGTCCTGAAGATCAGGTCTAGGGAGGACCATTTACCTGCAACTGATGTAACAATGGTTGCAATCAAACCAGGTTCACGATTACTAACCAACCCTGAAGACATTGGTCAATGTGTGAGATCCGTATTGGTATGAGGGAGTAAACGTTATCCCTATCAGCCTACTGTACAGTGCTGGAGATTAGGCAGGGTAGGATCATTCACCTGCAACTGATGGAATAGTGGTGGTTGTTATGGCAAACCCCAAAGGTACCAGTCAGCGACCTAGTTCTGTAAGGCCCACAGCAGCACACAAAGAGTAAGGGGCAATTCTATATCCCGGAAGGAACAGGAAACGTGAGCGCTTACACCCAACCTCCCTAGCCTACAGCGCTGGTGTCTGGTTCTAATAGGACTTATCAACTGCATTCAGTGCAATAGCGATAACTGTAATACTAACTCAAACCCCGCTTGACTGGCCCCGAAGGTACCAGTTAAGGGGTTGAGTACTGTCACTCCCTAACGACAGAGAGTAGAAAGCAGTAGACGTAACAAGGAGGTTTAGTCAAAAGGCCTTCCCAAACAACTATCTTCTTCGTCGTCTTCTCCAAGGAGTGTCTGACAAAGAGAAAGGAGAAGGAAAAAAAAGAAGTAGGCAGAGGAGGAAGAAAGAGAGCAAACTTCCTCTATTTCCTTTTGCCCATCATTATTCCTTGCAATCACAGACGAGTAGTAGTCTGGGCAACAGATAATACCTGCGCTCCCATGGAAGAGGAAGCTACAAGAGCTTCATCACCCACAACACAAATACAAACCCCTACACAGGGAAGCAATAGGAACATTCACTGACACTGCATTACATAGGGATCACCACCCAAAGAACACTGTTGGCACCAAGTGTGCCCACTAGATAAATTATTTTCTTTATCAAGCATTCAGGTAAAGGTGTAACTCCTTCCTAAGTTAGAGAAACTACCACAGGGCAAGACGAGTTAAGATCCGAGTTCAATGTCTTCCTGATCGGAAGAGCAAGAACAACTCTCCAAGGGAAGAGGGGGATCCTTCTCAGTCATACCCTTATAAGAACAAAATCAATTTCACCACATATAGTACAGTACTTCCCTTTCATTTTATTTCCACTTACAAGTGAGAGCACTCAAAACAAATCACAAATTCAAGTAATAAAAAGTTCAACACTCAAGAGCATGTTCATTCTGTGACAGGTAAGAGGAAGTAGCCTCCTTTCTCTTCGGACCATCTGTCACTGCCAACTACTTTGTTAATAATTCAAAATTCAAAAGACGTTCTAGAACAGCTGAATACATATCCCTATTTCAAAGTATGACAGGTTTGTGTTTCAGCAGGAACAAATAGGTTTTAAGTACAGTAATGTATAGTAGAATACATTCAGATCTGTTGGTATTCTAGGTAACCTAATACAAGCCACATACTTGGACACATGTATAAAAAATCAACATGTCTAATACAAGCCACATACTTGGACAAATGTATAAAAAATCAACATGTCGGACTAACAACATAACTGCATCCACTGACAAACCTGAGCTTGAAGTAATGCATATGCCAACTGAGGATTATTCATGAGCATTGTGCGAGCTTCGGTAGGATTATTTCGAACGCACAATTTCATCTGCCTCATTAATTCAAACATCTGTTCAGGGGGCAAAGACGCAACTGCATTACTTATAGCTTCTGGAGCCTTACTTGGTTCTACTTCAGGGCCGTAAGGCGACTCCACAACAGGCCCCATCATCAAACCTGGTACAAATATTTTCAGGATAAGTAAAAATAAATTTGGAGAGATCATAAGTGGTAATTATATATGCAAGAGTTAATAAGTTGAAAGATTTATAAGGGAATGACATTCATATATTAAGCTTCACATCACTTAATTGCTTCCAAAAAATATTAACATAAAAACTGGCAACAAAAATTCAAGCACACAAAACATACTCTGCATTTCCATTCTTGATTTTTCGGTACAAGCATTATCTACACGCAACGGTCTTCCTCCAATTTCATAGCTGTTCAAGTTACGCATTGCGGAAAGAGCAGTCTCTTGATCTTTATATTCGCAGAAGCCATAGCCTTTTGGTTTGCCAGATTCACGATCATACATAAGTCTGAAAGAAAGTGAAATATTATTTTCAAATTTGTATACTATACCTAAAGTTATCTCTTCGATCTACTGGATAAAGAAATCCTACACTTTAATACACATTAACAATACGGACATAAAAATCATCAAAGCAAACTTAAGGAGAGCCATTACCAATAAGATCTTGCAATCTATGCTGCGCCATATAGAGTACAGTAGTGTACATAATGTAAAGTGTACAACAAACTAATCATCTAGAACTTACTTGAAAGAAAGAACAGGGCCAACTTGGCTGAAAATGTCCTTAAGCTTTTCCTCCGTGGCTTCATAAGGAATATTCCCCACTGGAAAAGAAAATTTTAAAGATTAAAATCTAATCGAAATAAAGTTTCCCTTGATGAATATGACAAATTTGGGAGTCATTTTTATTTTTCCTAGCAATACAAACCTGTAGCTATTTATATAGGTATTACTTTTGGCGGATCTGAAAGGACGAGACATTAGAATTTAGCGAGGGTTAACCACCCATACCGCTAGTTAGCAGGGGGTGGGGAGGGGTAGTAGCTACCCCTCTCACTCACACACCTGTGAATGTAACTCAATTTGCTTGGAGGTAGGACTTCAAGGGGGACTGGATTGGCAGGCAAATCTGTAGGTAGTAAGGTTGGCCAAGGCACCAGCCACCCGTTGAAATACTACCACTAGAGAGTTATGGCGTCTTTTGACTGGCCAGGCAGTACTACATTGGATCCTTCTCTCTGGTTACGGTTCATTTTTCCTTTGCCTACTCATACACCGAATAGTCTGGCCTTTTCTTTACATATTCTCCTCTGTCCTCATACACCTGACAACACTGAGATTACCAAACAATTCTTCTTCATCCAAGGGGTTACTGCATTGTAATTGTTCAGTGGCCACTTTCCTCTTGCTAAGGGTAGAAGAGACTCTTTAGCTATGGTCAGCAGCTCTTCTCAGAGAAGGACACTCCAAAATCAAACCATTGTTCTCTAGTCTTGGGTAGTGTCATAGCCTCTGTACCATGGTCTTCCACTGTCTTGGGTTAGAGTTCTCTTGCTTGAGAGTATCCTCGGGCACACTATTCTATCTAATTTCTCTTCCTCTTGTTTGGTTAAAGATTACAGTATATAGTTTATATAGGCAATATTTATTATGATGTTACTCTTCTTGAAATATTTTATTTTTCCTTTCCTCACTGGGCTATTTTCCCTGTTGGAGCCCCTGGGCTTATAGCATCCTGCTTTTCCAACTAGGGTTATAGCTTAGCAAGTAATAATAATAATAATAATAATAATAATAATAATAATAATAATAATAATAATATGTTATTTTCATTAGTAAAATAAATTTTTGAATATACTTACCCGGTGATCATATAGCTGTCAGCTCTGCTGCCCGACAGAAAAACCTAAGGACAAAATACGACAGCGATCGCTATACAGGTGGGGGTGTACATCAACTGCGCCATCTGTCGAGCAGGTACTCAAGTACTCCATGTCAACACAGAACCAATTTTCTCCTCGGCCCACTGGGTCTCTATTGGGGAGGAAGGGAGGGTCCTTTAATATATGATCACCGGGTAAGTATATTCAAAAATTTATTTTACTAATGAAAATAACATTTTTCAATATTAAACTTAGCCGGTGATCATATAGCTGATTCACACCCAGGGGGGTGGGTAGAGACCAGCATTACATGTTGACATTATTATGAGCTAAGAATTTTTATTTCATTTTAGCAGTTATTCAAAATAACAAACATAAAATAAATAAGTACCTGGTAAGGAAGTCGACTTGAACAATTACTCTGCCTTTTTAAGTACGTCTTCCTTACTGAGCCTCGCGATCCTCATAGGATGCTGAGCGACTCCTAGGAGCTGAAGTATGAAGGGTTGCAACCCATACTAAAGGACCTCATCAAAACCTCTAATCTAGGCGCTTCTCAAGAAATGACTTTGACCACCCGCCAAATCAAGTAGGATGCGAAAGGCTTCTTAGCCTTCCGGACAACCCAAAAACAATAATAAAACATTTCAAGAGAAAGATTAAAAAAGGTTATGGAATTAGGGAATTGTAGTGGTTGAGCCCTCACCCACTACTGCACTCGTTGCTGCGAATGGTCCCAGAGTGTAGCAGTTCTCGTAAAGAGACTGGACATTCTTAAGATAAAAAGACGCGAACACTGATTTGCTTTTCCAATAGGTTGCGTCGAATATACTTTGCAGAGATCTATTTTGTTTAAAGGCCACGGAAGTTGCGACAGCTCTAACTTCGTGTGTCCTTACCTTCAGCAAAGCTTGGTCTTCCTCATTCAGATGGGAATGAGCTTCTCGTATTAACAGTCTGATAAAATAGGATAAAGCATTCTTTGACATAGGCAAAGATGGATTCTTAACTGAACACCATAAAGCTTCCGACGGGCCTCGTAAAGGTTTTAAATAGAATTTAAGAGCTCTTACAGGACATAAGACTCTTTCTAGTTCATTTCCAACCATACGATAAGTTTGGAATATCGAACGATATAGGTCAAGGCCGAGAAGGCAGCTCGTGTTTGGCTAGAAAACCAAGTTGTAGAACATGTGGCCGTTTCGGATGAGAATCCGATGTTCTTGCTGAAGGCATGAATCTCACTGACTCTTTTAGCTGTGGCTAAGCATATCAGGAAAAGAGTCTTAAAGGTGAGATCTTTCAGGGAGGCTGATTGTAGCGGTTCGAACCTGTCTGACATAAGGAATCTTAGTACCACGTCTAAATTCCAACCAGGTGTAACCAAACGACGCTCCTTCGTGGTCTCAAAAGACTTAAGGAGGTCCTGTAGATCTTTATTGTTGGAAAGATCTAAGCCTCTGTGACGGAAGACTGATGCCAACATGCTTCTGTAACCCTTGATAGTGGGAGCTGAAAGAGATCGTTCTTTCCTCAGATATAAGAGAAAGTCAGCTATTTGAGTTACAGAGGTACTGGTCGAGGATACGGATACTGACTTGCACCAGTTTCGGAAGATTTCCCACTTCGATTGGTAGACTCTAAGGGTGGAGGTTCTCCTTGCTCTAGCAATCGCTCTGGTTGCCTCCTTCGAAAAGCCTCTAGCTCTCGAGAGTCTTTCGATAGTCTGAAGGCAGTCAGACGAAGAGCGTGGAGGCCTTGGTGTACCTTCTTTACGCGTGGCTGACGTAGAAGGTCCACCCTTAGGGGAAGTGTTCTGGGAACGTCTACTAGCCATCGAAGTACCTCGGTGAGCCATTCTCTCGCGGGCCAGAGGGAAGCAACTAGCGTCAACCTTGTCCCTTCGTGAGAGGCGAACTTCTGCAGTACCTTGTTGACAATCTTGAACGGAGGGAATGCATATAGATCTAGATGTGACCAATCTAGTAGAAAGGCATCTATATGAACTGCTGCTGGGTCCGGGATTGGTGAGCAAAATATTGGGAGCCTCTTGGTCATCGAGGTTGCGAAGAGATCTATGGTTGGCTGGCCCCAGGTGGCCCAAAGTCTCTTGCATACATCCTTGTGGAGGGTCCATTCTGTTGGAATTATTTGTCCCTTCCGACTGAGACAATCTGCCATGACATTCAAGTTGCCTTGGATGAACCTCGTTACTAGTGAAATGTCTAGACCTTTTGACCAGGTGAGGAGGTCCCTTGCGATCTCGTACCATGTCAGAGAGTAGGTCCCTCCTTGCTTGGAGATGTACGCCAAAGCCGTGGTGTTGTCCGAGTTCACCTCCACCACTTTGCCTTGAAGGAGAGACCTGAAGCTTTTCCAGGTCAGACGTACTGCCAGTAGCTTCTTGTAGTTGAAATGCATTGTCCTTTGACTCGAGTTCCATAATCCCAAGCATTCCCTACCGTCTAATGTCGCACCCCAGCCTACGTCCGATGCGTCCGAGAAGAGAACGTGGTTGGGAGTCTGAACAGTCAGGGGAAGACCCTCTCTAAGGTTGATATAGTCCTTTCACCAAGTCAGACAAGACTTTATCTTTCCGGAAACCGGGATCGAGACCGCTTCTAGCGTCTTGTCCTTTTTCCAGTGAAAAGCTAGATGGTATAGAAGAGGACGGAGGTGTAGTCTTCCTAGTGACACAAATTGATCCACGGATGACAGTGTCCCTACCAGACTCATCCACAGCCTGACTGGGCAGCGTTCCTTCTTCAGCATCTTCTGGATGGATAGCAGGGCTGGGGGTTGATCGTCTTGTTCAGCAACGTACTCATCAGAGGGTTCCTCATCCGAAACTGATGAGGAAACGGCAACGGAGTGGGCAACGTCTGACTCGCTGAATACGGTCGCACTGGTGGATGCGTGACGGAGCCGGACGCAAAATCATGGCACTGCTGCACAGTCTGTGAACTGTCAACAACCATGGGTGCGCAAGGAAGTACAGCGTCAACCCGAAACTGTCTAGACTGTCTGGGTTGTGCAGTCAACACCCTACCGGGTTGCTGAGGTTGACGCACTGCGTCACAACAAGTCACCTCTGCTGGTTGTTGAACGTCTTCCTAGTGACACACTGAACGTCAACAACCACCTCCGAGCGTCGCTTAACGTCAACGTGCGACTGGCAACCCACACTGGGTCGCATCGGTGGAGGAACCACCTCAACTGGCAGACGCGAGTAGGATACCTCAGCGTCAACAGGGCGCACAACCAACCGGTTGGAAGGTTGTTGGCCAGAAGGTTCTTCTCCGTATTTAAGTCCTCTATCAAGGACACAAGCTTGGACTGCATGTCTTGCAGCAAAGCCCATTTAGGGTCTACGGGAGCAGGTGTGGCAACAGACGGGGTTAGCGACTGAGGCGGAACCAATTACCATCCCTGGAAGCCTTGTTATGTGTGACATAATAGTACAGCAAAACTTCAAAGGCTCGACAAAAGTTGAGAAGTTGACCTGTAAACAACTTGGAGCGTCTCCTGGCTAGGCGCCAGGGCGAGTCTACCAGAATTGAGAAGTCTACCTGGGCAGAGGCATGAACTCCCAAGCCGAGAACTTCTCTCGTGTCCTATCAGACTCTCGCTCTATAAGCCAGTTTAAAAGAAGGGAAATCAAAGGCTGTATCCCTAAAACTCCTCCTGGTGCAAAAACCAGTCGCCTAGCCAACGTAACGCTCTCTAGGAGAGCGAGAGAGCACTAGCTTAACAACAACGGCTTCGAAGTAGCTAGGCCTAGTGTAAGTTTTGACGTTAGGCGAACGAGGAGCAGCAGTTACAAGATCCGGACGAAGATCCTTAAAAAATCATCATGATTTAATTAAAGTCCATAGGAGGCTAAGCAGCTTAAGGCTCCTCTCCAAATGACAGAGTCCTCAAAGGAATATCAATAGGAGGGAGAACAGCACTTTCTCATCTACAGGAACCTTGTCCGAGAAAAGCTAGGTTATCTCAGTGAGGGTCTCACTGGTGCAGTAGCAGCAGACCAGAAGGCAACGTTATGTAACTGCTTGACAGTCTGTGAACTGTCAAAAACTGAACTGTCAACCACAACAGGTGCGTGAGGACATACAGCACTGGTGCATTAGTAGCAGACCAGAAGGCAACGTCATGTAACTGCTTGACAGTCTGTGAGCTGGCAACAACCATAGCTGTGTGGGGAAGCAAAGCCTCTACTCCTGACTGACTAGTCTGCTGCGGGCGAGTAGCGGTAACCACAGTGGGTTGCGGAGGTTGACGCACAGCGTCAAAACAAAGCAACTTAATTCCACCCTCCTGTTGTTGTGGTAACTCGCGAACGACAACGGAGGGTAGCGTGCGTCTGTGAACGTCAACGTGCGGCTGGCAGGGTACACTGCGCATGGGTGGTGGAACTCTCACAGGCGGAGTGCGGGAGCAGGTAGCGTCAGTGTCTACTGTACGCACAACCGTGGTTGGTTGTAGGCTAACGGGTGCAGCGTCAACCTTCTCCGCACGATACTCCTGCATAAAAGATGCTAACTGTGTCTGCATAGACTGTAGCAAAGACCACTTAGGGTCTACAGCAGCAGGTGCGGCAACAGACGGTGTTACTGCCTGTTGCGGTACCACTTTGCCTCTCTTAGGAGGTGTGCAGTCATCGGAAGACTGCAGCGAGTCCGAACTGACCCAGTGGCTACACCTGGGCCGTTGGACTTGCGCGGAAGGGACCGACTTGCGCTTAATAAGCTGCGAGACCTTGGTCCAAGGTTTCTTACGAGAAACCTCTTCCGCAGACGAGAAGTAAATGGGCTCTCTCGTATTTGTGTGGGTGGGGCGATCTTGGGTAGATACGCCCGAAACCACGGAGGGAAAACGTCTGTTCGTTGATCAAGGCCTGACGAACCCATAAGTCGTTCGACATTACTTCTCCCCTGGGCTTGGGAGCTTGCAAGAGGTCCCGGACTAGGTGAACGACAGGCAAGAACAGACGAACCCTCGGACGCAACACTGTAACACTTTGCGCATATCACTTTATCACTTCGATTTTCTGTTTTGTACTTATTTCACTGAAATCGAAATTAATACTAGCAAAAACAGAAAACATATATAAAGATAAAGAATTCAGTGGCTGGAAAAGAGACTAAACACTAGTTCAAATAAAGTACGTTTACAATCTCTCACCGCACATAGCCTGGGGACAAGAATAAAACCCTAGAAACGTTTTACCTTCTTCCCCGTACAGCGACTAGGGAGGAGAGTAACACGAGAACAACGTTATCCGCTTGAACGGAACGTTTTTTCTCCTCTCTCTCCCTCCGTCTCTATCTCTCTCTCTCTTTCTCTCTTGATTTCGCACCTGAGAGAAGAGCCCAATTATATATCGTCAAAACATGTTATTTGGCTAAAGGAAAAAAAACTGAAAGGTTTTCCAAATAAAAAGTTCCTTTAATTTAGAATTTAAACCATTTAAGCTAAGAAAGAATGAACGAAACGTCAGAATCGATTTACTCTTACTGCAAAGTGAAACCGTGATACACTCTCTCTCTATCGTAACGATAGAGCGCATTTTGAACGTCCTGAACGTCAACAACTGCGTAGTCTAAAAAACTAAACGTTAGTTCATCTTTGAAAACAGTACGAGACTATCAAAGAAATTCTTTCATAAAACATTAAATTCAAAAAGTTTTAAATTCTTTAAAGGCTAAATACGATATAACGGGCTCAACGTTGATTAACTTCGGTTCCAAGTTAGGACCGCCTACTATCAGGAAAGGTCGCATATAAACAAAACATAAAAATTATCTTTATATGTTTATAATAAATGGAAAGTTAATCGAAGAGGCCTAATAAAGGCGGAGAGATATAAAATATATAGATCTATAACGTGTTAAGCAAAATTACTAAAAACCTAAACACACTTCCGTCTAAGGGAAGGGTCGGCCATTTAAAAGTGAAAGAGAGTCCATACTCTCTTTGTCACCATAATTAAATCTATCCAAAACGAGTTCAAGTTTTGAGATGAAGATAAAACCCCTGCATAGCGAAAGCTCAAAACTGGAATAGTGTACTTCACCAAATAGTTGTGAAAACAAATCCAGTTAGTAACAGCGTATTTAGTAGGTCTTGCCAGTGGCACGACAGAGAGAAAATTGGTTCTGTGTTGACATGGAGTACTTGAGTACCTGCTCGACAGATGGCGCAGTTGATGTACACCCCCACCTGTATAGCGATCGCTGGCGTATTTTGTCCTTAGGTTTTTCTGTCGGGCAGCAGAGCTGACAGCTATATGATCACCGGCTAAGTTTAATATTGAAAAAAAAATAATAATAATAATAATAAATAGCTACAAGTTTGTATCGTTAGGAAAAACACAAATTACTTACAAATTTGTCATTTTTTTCCTTAACTGGAACACAAACCAACACTATTTATATGGGTTGACTCACCCCTTAGGAGGGTGGAGATCTCTGCCAATCTGGCTTTTTGGCTTTACCCAGGGATTCCCCTTTAAGTGTCTTAGCACATAAAAGTGGAAACACTAACACCTTGCTATGCATGGTATGTGGCCTACGCAAGCTGTATGTTGAGATACTAGCAATGTGACTGTCAAGGTAAAAGTTCTTCCGAGTCATAGGAACTGTCCGAGATCACCAAGACATTCCCAATACCACTTTGCTAGGGTATGGGGACACAACAGTATTGACACAATACAGTACTAGGTTACACAAGGGATGGCTTACCTGCAGTAGTTGAGGTCAGCTGTACAGAGGACCCTGGATGCTGATTTCCCCAAGAGGGGAGGGTGAAGAAAAGATAAGCGCCAGTCACTACTTTTCATTTACAAAAGACTAAAACTGGTTAACCAATGCCCTGAACCTCCTGTCACTTGTCCATTAAGGAGCTTGAGGTTCTAAACCAGTTGTTGTGCAGCCACCACAGGAATGATAAGAGGACGTATCGAGTCTCCTGTGGATTAAATCTTGCAGGTAGTGGGCGGTGAAGGTCGTTTGATGCTTCCACACACCCGCTTCTAGAACCTGCACCACAGAGTAGTTATGTTTGAAAGCCAGGGACGAAACAATGCACAAGACCTCATGTGCTCTAGGTCGACGTGTTGGAGGAGGATCTGGATTTAGTGTAAGGTCAATGACCTTACAAATCCAAGCAGATAGGCTGTTCTTTGTGATCCTCCTCTTGATCCTACCTGTGCCGACGAACAGTGAAGGCACCAGGGGGCGAGCTGGTGCTGTTCTTTTGAGGTAGAGCCTCAAACTCCTTATTGGACATACTGTAGTAACAGATAATTTGGGTCATCGGTTACAAAACGGAGGCTCGTTATCCGGAAAGATAAAGAGTACTTTCTCTGGCAAAAAATAGCCAGTGGAATCAATCAAGCCCTTAGAGAATTCTTCCTCGCATAAACCTGCGCGTCTACTTTGTCTAGGGCTTCCGAAGCCATAATAAACCATGGAAGGTCTTAATGCGGTCTGGTACCCGTAAGTGCACGGCACAGTCTGTCAATCGCGGCTTTCCTTCCTTGGGAAGAGAGCAAAGGGCAGTCTCCGAGACCATTTACTAGGCACATACTGGCCAACATCTGTAGAAACGTGGACCCTGACTCACCCTCCTCGGTGTCAGGGGCCTTAGGTCCAGCTGGCTGTGGAAGAGCACCATCAGAAGTGTACCAGTCTATGTCAGCGGCAACGTCTTCCCTCTCCGACATTGTAACTGGCCAGAGTAGGGAGGGGTTGAGAGATAAGTATGTCTCAAACTCCTCTCTCCTTAGAGGAGATCAAGAATGAGATGGGCTAATGGCAGTACCCCTCCTAGAATCAGCTCTGGATCCAGAGTCTTGAGATTCCCAGGATGATCGAGAATCGTTTTCTAGAATGAGGGGAGCCATGTTCTTCGGTATAGACTGAAGATCTATG
This sequence comes from Palaemon carinicauda, assembly GCF_036898095.1. NCBI lineage: Eukaryota > Metazoa > Arthropoda > Malacostraca > Decapoda > Palaemonidae > Palaemon > Palaemon carinicauda. The sequence goes on along the minus strand of NC_090769.1, from coordinate 7,089,418 downwards.
TGATCAAGAACCGTAATGGGTTTGAGGATGAATGTCACCCAGAGGAGTGACTTGATGCCGACGGTCACATCTCCATTGGGTGTTAAGATCTCTAGGGATGATCTCTAGGTCAAAATCAAGATCACGGGCTTGAGGGGGCACGTGTGGAGGGGCACTCGCACATGTGTACAGTAATGTCTATTCTAGTGGCGATTCTTCAATTATTTGACGTGTGCGTCGGTGAGACAAGTCTGGGTGAGGCACATAAAGGTGAAGCACATTTGGGTAGCGTGCCAATGGGTGAAGCACATATGGTTTAAACACCTAATTGTGAGGCGTGTATGGATGACACGTGAGAAGTTGAGGTGTGTCTGGGTTACGCACGAGGTGTCGAGACACGTTTGGGTGATGCGCGTATGGTTGGAGCAAGAAGTGATGAGGCAGGTAAGGTTGATACACAAATTGGTGAACCACATCTGGTTGAGATGCGTGTTTGGTAACTCGCCTGTTCCCATCCCCTTACAGGGTGAGCTAGCGCAGTGAGGCGCATGGGGATATAGTGCACGCTACTACAACAGGCTCAGAAGAGGATGGGTTGTCTAGTGGGGACAGGTCAGCTGCTCCATGAGCACCACCAGGACAGCTAGTGCGCTCAGGAGAGGTAGCACGCTCAAATGTGTGCAAGCGTGTTGGGAGACATGTTATTCGCCAACACTGAGATCTATAAGCTTCTCATATGCAGGCAGTGTACATAGGACAATGGAGGACATGCGAATTCATGCCAACACTAAGCATGTCTTTACAGCTAATCTCGAGGGGTGACACTGAGACTGGTGTGACGGTGGCTGGCTTTGAAAGGAGGAGCCCGAGAAGGAGAGACTGCCTCTTCACCCTTGAAGGGGACAAGCCAAAGGTATCTCGTACAGGAGCAGAAACTCTCCTGTGCTTCCTTCGAAGCCAGCGTCACCAATAACAACTCCTTGGAAGGGGGCCTTGCAGTTCCAAGGAGGTCCATCAAAATCACAAGACATCATCAACCAGTAAGTCAGAGGCCTACTCCCAAGGGAGAAGCACTTCCGTTACTTTAGGAGAAACATGGGAGGTCTCCTGGCCTCAAGACTTGGCCTAAAGTTGAAGGCCAACCACTTTTCTCCATTTGGCTTCTGAGGAAACTGACAGAGAAGAGTAGAAGGAATCATATCGGAGGTCAGAGGTCAGCATTTATTTGTCTTTGAGCATGACCCTGAAGTTGACAAATACCTTTTGAACCTGTTCTGCCTCCTCCTGCCACATGCAATCCACTGGGATTGGCCAAGGCACCAGCCGCCCGTTGAAATACTACCGCCAGAGAGTTATGGGGTCCTTTGACTGGCCAGACAGTACTACGTTGGATCCTTCTCTTTGGTTACGGTTCTTTCTCTTTGCCTACACATACGCCGAATAGTCTGGCCTATTCTTAACAGATTCTCCTCTGTCCTCACACACCTGACAACACTGAGGTTACTAAACAATTCTTCTTCGCTCAAGGGGTTAACTACTGCACTGTATTTGTTCTGTGGCTACTTTCCTCTTAGTAAGGGTAGAAGAGACTCTTTAGCTATGGTAAGCAGCTCTTCTAGGAGAAGGACACTCCAAAATCAAACCATTGTTCTCTAGTCTTGGGTAGTGCCATAGCCTCTGTACCATGGTCTTCCACTGTCTTGGGTTAGAGTTCTCTTGCTTGAGGGTACAATCAGGCACACTATTCTATTTAATTTCTCTTCCTCTTGTTTTGTTAAAGTTTTCATAGTTTATATAGGAAATATTTATTTTAATGTTACTCTTCTTAAAATATTTTATTTTTCCTTCTTTCCTTTCCTTACTGGGCTATTTTCCCTGTTGGGGCCCTTGGGCTTATAGCATTTTGCTTTTCCAGCTAGGGTTGTAGCTTAGCAAATAATAATAATAATAATAATAACACTCATCACAAGGAGATTCCTGACAGCAGGAAGGTTACAAGTCCAGTGACCACTCCCACCACTCATCACAAGGAGATTCCTGACTGCAAGAAGGGTACAAAGGTAAGAGATCCTTCTCCTTGGAACTCAGGATAGTGCCGCAATGTCCCAACACCCCAGGGATGTCCGCATTTCCGCAGGCATGCCCTCAGCAAACACTCGTTAACATGTTGGAAAGAGAAAAATTGAGTATGAATTTGGACAAAAATTTCCAGCCAGTGGAAGAACGTTTGTTCTCGCTGAAAGCTGCTGTCAAAGTGAGTGCTCAGTGAGCAAAGCATAGGGGTGGTGCTTCCCCGCTCATGGCTGATAACGACCGGCGACCTATTTACACCTCATTATGAAGATTTTAACTGCCGTATTCTCGTTTCACTGTTATTCCAACCTATGTAGATGACGAGAGTTTGTATTTGTACTAAAACAACGTATTTCATATACAGTATCGTAACACTAGCTTCACGATATCTCATTTCAGACAAAGATAAACAGCATTTTCTCCATAAACAAAATCCATTTGACAAGTATTAAGAAAGTTTATACCTGTCCCAATCAACTACCTACACCCCAAATTTACTTATGTAGGAAATCGTTTCATGTGAGTCATGCAATACAAAACATAGTACAGTAAAATTTAATTTTCAGAGATTTAAAAAAAATTTAATTTATTCTATAGGTAAAAATCACCGCATTTTTTAAATACAGGAATATTTCCCGAAAATCCCAATCCATAAAAAATCACAATCAAAATCGTCTGAAACTAAAAGAACAAATTTTATCAGCTTTGACCTAATGTAATATAGTACTGTATTATACCAGATGGCTTTTTCTTACTTATTAAGGGTGAGGTTATCTCTGAACAGAACATGGATTCAGATATCCCCAAGAAATTAATATAGATCTATTTACCATAATAAACCAATGAAGTACATATTTGATCTATAACATTTCATGGCCCTCATATTTTCATTTTGATCAGCTAATAACATATTATGCTAAGGAAAATTGGTTATACATTTCATCCCAACATAAAATACTATTACTATAAAATAGACACGACAAAATGAATTAGCATAACGAAATTGAGGATTTTACCACCAATTTTGTATATGCCTACCATAATTAACCCTTTTACCCCCAGGCTATTTGGAACTTTCCATCCCTTAACCCCCAGGCGTTTTTTTTTTTTTTTCCAAGCACATTTTGCCATTTATATTTTTTAATTTGCTCTAACTGCCTTGATTTTTGTCATAGAGAGGTCAGGTTGGTCTCATTCTTTTGGAAAATGCCTGAAGTTTCTCATAAAGTTATCAAAAAGTTGCAAAAAAAAATGTAAATAGCAGTTCTTTGCAAGGACGCACCAGTACGTCCATGGGGGTAAAGGGATGAGTTTGTGAAACGTACCAGTATGTCCATTGGGGGTAAAAGGGTTAAATGCAATAATAAGAAATCAATATTCGGTAAAATTATAGAATGGAGCAATAATTAATTAATAGAAGATAAGACTTCTTTGTAAAGTATTTTGTGGTGTTTTAAACAATTATGATAATGATTCCTGGCAGAAATCCATAGTTGTATAGTTATGATGGGTCGACTAAAAGACGACTACCACAACTGGAAAGCTATGGCTTTGCGCTAGGTTCTCTTGCTTGAGAGTACACTCGGGCGCACTTCTATCTAGTTTTTTTTCCTCTTGTTTTGTTAAAGCTTTTATAGTTTTTATTGGAAATATTTATTTTAATGATGTTACTATACTTAAAATATTTTATTTTTCTTTATTTCTTTTCCTCACTGGGCTATTTTCCCTGTTGGAGCCCTGGGCTTATAGCATCCTGATTTTCCAACTAGGGTAGTAGCTTAGCATTTAATAATAATAATAATATCGTCATCAATTACATTTGAAACACCTTTAAATACAGTGTACTTATCTAATTGTCTTCATGTTTAAATGAACTTTTTTAAACTTTGTTTCCATCAGTCGTCACAAATAAGGCATCGCAATAAAAAAAAGTTACTGTAATCAAAACCGAGTAACAGTAATGAAACACTGTCAAAACACTGGAGCTTTTGTTTGTCACGACTTCTAGATGCATAGGAAACTGGGTTTTCCATCCCATTTTCTATGACGTCATTTGTAGCAGTGTTCATCGTATTACAAATACTTTCTTAATTGAGCTAATGATTTATTGGTTATTGCTTCACTCGCGATTAAACATAATCTCACTGATCGTATGTTCTGGCAAGCGAAATATGTTTCACAACGCATGTTAGCCCCGTGGGCTTGTGCTTTGGCGTTAATAAGCAATTATACAAACTTAACGGGGTGAAGACACACTTAAAAAAAGGCAAGTTGTCTAGCTTCGCGCTCTACCCTTCTGTTCGAACATGGATTTGACTTCCATTTCCAATGATCAGACTAAATATATCAAACACACGTTTCTACCCTAACCTTTTACTATTAACATGATCTATAAAATAAGAGCTTTGATTATACAGTATTACATATTCCAATATTGAAAATAAATAACAAAGAGGTTTAAAATATTCAACGTGTTGGGATCTATTCTGTTCGAACAATTTATGGCAGAAACACCACCTATCAGTGATTTTCTGAACTACTGGCTGGAAGGTGGCTTCTAAGATATGTGCTATGACGATAAATGAAGCAAAACGGGTATTTTTCATAAAAATCCGTAACTTCGTTAATAGAGGATTCCGCCAGTAGTATATGGTATTCAAAATAGTGTATTTACAAATATCGTGTTGTATGTATGATAGCGGCCACTTGCATGTATGATTATGGCTAACTTAGAATACGGCAGTGTAAAGGGGATTACTTTTCTTCCTTGTTACTTTTTTAGGCAAGTAGGTAAGGACACGGCTTATAGGTTAAGTTAGGGGGAAAAGTTAAGGTTAGTTGATGTCCATTTTTAATCCGCAAGGGAGGAACTGGCCGCTGACAATCAAAGGCTCCCAAATGTCTATTCAATTATGAAAGATCCAATGTCCTAGCTAATATTGCACCATTCTACAATTGAACCTAATATTCATACCGTCTTCCACTAGCCTACATTTTTCTTACAGATGTAAATATCATAAATTTATATCTTACCAAGATCGAAGGAGTAGCCAGCATTATTCTACCAGCAAGGATAAAGGTTAGTCAATCAAATATCTTATTTAACAAAACTACCGTGTGCTTTACGGCACTTAACCTAATAGTTCAAATATTAGGTTAGTTAACCTTATAACCTTGGGGTACCCTTAACCTAATCAGGGTTACGATTGTCAACCCCTAGCCAAATTTAAGGTCATAAACAAAACTACCGTGCTTTACGGCACTTAACCTAATAGTTCAAATACTGGGTTAGTTAACCTTATAACCTTGGGGTACCCTTAACCTAATCAGGGTTACGATTGTCAACCACTAGCCAAATTTAAGGTCATAATATTAGCCATAACCCTGTTTTACTGCATGAGTGATCATATGAATATATAACCACATTTAACGTGTATTTAATACAGTAATCTAGGTTCGGCCCACGTAAACCTAGGTTAATACAGTACAACAGCATGTCACCCCCGACTAAATTTATTATACAAAACAAATGACTCTATAACAAACCAAAAACAGAACGTAGAGATTTCTCTACTACGGCGCTTGTTTCGCTCATTTTGAAGGGATGAAACTGATAACGTTTCTCTATGAAATACTGAATAAAATAGACTAATAGCCAAGCATTTCTTGCCGCTTCCCTAATCTTCGGCCTCTTAACAGTGTTGTTCAACAGCTTGATGTCCAAACCAAACAAAACAATGGAGGTGTTCGTTTTCGGTTTTATATATATTACCATTACAATATAATAATTATATATGTTCAAAATATATTAATTTTGTCTAAAAATATATTAATAAATAATCTTTTTTTATATTACATACATATTATTCTTTATGTAAACTATTATCGATAAATACAGAAAGATTCTTAAAGTTATCTATATAAAACGTAACCATGCGTTCTGCGTATTCTTGATGATAGAAACCATTCGTTTAATGAACTATTCCAGAAGTCAGTCAGTTAGCAGCTGTTCTTCCTTATTTTTTCGAAGTACATAATATAAGCATGATAAACAAGATAAGTGCATCACAACAGTGAAATATTTAATTATGTAAAAAAAATTGTATTAAAGGTACCTATATACCACATTCCTTGTATTTTCTTAACAAGCTTTCTCTTTTCTTTCTCTTGCCCTTTAGGTGGGAAATCAGTAAGTGAAATAGAATTAATTAATCTAGAATGTAAAAAAAATAATGCTAATAACTCAATTTTTATCATTTCTACCATTATTTGACCTATGACCTAGGTAAAGATTCCACGCGATTAAGTTAAATCAATGAAAAGGGCGTGACTAGAAATGTTCATTGTGAGGGTAAATAGGTAGGTAAAAGACTGTCTAGACAGTCTGGCCTACAACGAAACACGGGCATTGTGGGGGGATTGGAAATGGTATACCGTTGTAGTAATCTACATTGAATATGATTTGATATTATAATAAAGGACTTACATAATTGTGACGGTTATATTTGTTAATTTTATCTTATCAGTCTTTGTCACCTGATTTTGTAAATGAAATGCCATTCTAAATTATTTTGGAGTGAGGGAGTTTTAATAAGTTTTCTTAAAATTTGATAGTGCGTGTATGTGTTTTAAGTAACAAGTATGGTTCTGCATTAATATCCTCCAAATAAAAAAAAAAAAAAAACGAATTCTTTCAGGATCTAGTGAGTTGATCAAATATGAAATATTATTCTTGTGTCAATGTGGAAAAGACTTCTAAAAAATTCAATGGGAAATAATGAAAGTTCCAAAACCATTGTACTTATTCTATTTTAATTGTTGTTGACCATGTCCTGTAGGACATACAAAATCTTTTTGTCGTATACATTCTTAAAGATTTAAAGTATCACGCAGCCTATACTTTAGTTAGTTTATCCAAAAGTTTTCTCATAAATTTTGTTTCTGGTGGAATTTATTTAACATCCTATGTGTCGATTATTAAGATAAACAACGGAACATTTGCGTCACGTTGGTTCCACGGTCCACCATTTATAAATTCTTACCCCGTTTGACATGATTGTAGGTTGCATACGTGACTAATGTCATGTGCTACCCTGTTTTTACAATTAGAGGTATAAAATGTTCATTATGGACGAAAACGCGAACTTTATGAAAGTTTGTGATGATTATGCTAATGATCATGTAACAGAAACGTGTACTTTTTAATTAAAGAAAAAATGAGACAGTTAATGAATATCCGGTGAATTCGAGAAATTGCAAAGACTTCGGCGTCGAAAATAGTAATAACGTCCTACTAACTGAGCTGACTTTTTGTGGGCTTATAGCATCCTGTTTTTTTTTCAACTAGGATTGTTGCTACTCCCATTCATCAGGTTTTGCCTCTCCATGCCACATTCTACAAAATAATCTTGTAAATATTCTGGGGATCACTTCATTTCCAGTCAGTATCATCTCATCAGTTACTTTCATCGTACCCAGGGGCTTTCCATCTTTTGTGTGTGTGTGTGTGTGTTTTAATTATAACTTCGACTTCAAACACACTGAATTCATTCATGGGCACATTTAGGTATTCATCAAATTATTCCCTTCATATCTTCTATTCATAACCTCGCTAAAGTGTTCCATCCAACGTTGCATTTCTTCATCTTTTGTTATAAAAAAAAATCCATCTCTCTTTTATTGCTGGGTATATTTTTCTTCTCTTTGTCCCAATAGAGATTTTATTAATAATTCTATAAGCAATTCTTACACCATCGCCACTTCCTGAATTTACAACTTTGTCAGCATCATCTGCTTTACTGTCTAAATATTCTTGTCTCCTTCTATAATGCGATACTGTGCCCGCAATCTTATTTTGTGGATAAAGGAATTATGAACCAGGAACATGAGCGTAAACATAACTTCTTTCCAACTTCGTTGGCGGGAGTAAAAACAACAACAACACCAACAACAAATGCATAGAGATATAGGATACTCATTTAGGTAACCTTTCATTGGCATTGGGTACATTTTGGAAACAAATGGTATCTATTTGTTGATACATTTTTAATTTTCTCACTGGAAACAATGCCGAGAGGTTCAATGGTCGAATATTTCGATTATCTAAGCAACAGCTTAGTTCACTTGATGTTTGCTTAGCCGTGGTATCCTGGCTCGTAATTCCAACATATATTTCCTCTTCATCTGTTCTGATAAGGGGACAGAAATCACTGTGCCAGAACCTGATAGAGAACATCAAGACCTTGGAAGACTCTTGCTGGGGTTGGGGAGAACACCATGCTGACATTATTATTATTATTATTATTATTATTATTATTATTATTATTATTATTATTATTATTATTATTATTATTATTATTATTATTATTATTATTATTATTATTATTATTGAGTTAAAAGTATTGGCTGCATCGGCAGAGTTTATTTTCTTATCCAATTTTTCTATTTTCCGGATAATTCTCTTCTCTAGAGCGTTACAATCAGCCAGCAGACTTGAAAAATTCATCAGTCGGGTGAATGACAAAATCGTGAAGACTTTTCAAGTATATTCTCACAAAATACAAGTAAAATAAACGATTTTGTCATTCACCCGACTGATGAATTTTTCAAGTCTGCTGGCTGATTGTAGCGCTCTTGAGAAGAGAATTATCCGGAAAATAGAAAAATTGGATAAGAAAATAAACTCTGCCGATGCAGCCAATACTTTTAACTCAACCTGCCTAAAAGAGGGTCTCCTACCACGATATTATTATTATTATTATTTGCTAAGCTACAACCCCAGTTGGAAAAGCAGGATGCTATAAGCCCAGGGGTCCCAACAGCGAAAATAGCAAAGTGAGGAAAGGAGACAAGGAAAAATAAAAAATTTAAGAAGAGTAACAACATTAAAATAAATATCTCCTATATGAACTATAAAAACTTTAACAAAACTAGAGGAAAAGAAATTACATAGAATAGCGTGTCCGATTGTACCATCAAGCAAGGGAACTCTAACCCAAGACAGTGGAAGACCATGTTACAAAGGCTATGGAACTACCCAAGACTAGAGAGCAATGGTTTGGTTTTGTAGTTTCCTTCTCGTAGAGGAGCTGCTGACCATAGCTAAAGAGTCTCTTTAGGATAGACAGGATGTTGTTGAAAAGACTGATGCATTGCTTGGATGATATGGTGGTGCTATTTAATAGTGCAGCACAAATGTGTCGCTACACACGCTACACATTTGTTTTGCTGAATGTAATTTTTACGAATAAATTTTAAGAAATATGTTGCTTTGTTTGTATGGGCATATGAATATATTTTCTGTTGTGAATATAGGTTTTATGGTACATAAGTCTGGGAGTTACTTTTTTCTAGTAAAATCTTAATTGCTTTCCTTTATTTTTTCCCCTTGTTACTTTACTTTCCGTTCACTTGCGCGTGACCTGAGTTAGTTTTTACTGTTTTAATTTAAAGACTATAACTGTAGACAAAAATTCAAAGATTATGTTAGAAGAATTATGCAGTTAAAATTATATATTTTCCCTCAATTAACCCAGACCTTTGCAGATAACGTTTGCCTTTTACTTCAAAACGGAAGAAGAAGAAGTCAATTGTTTATGTGAAAATTGACACTTTTCTCAGGTGTTTTTTTTCCGGACTTTTAGTCATTCCTAAGTGTAATTTTCGTAGCGTATTTCTAGAAGAAATGTACTGTGTTGTAACGGCTTCATATTAAATAGGCCTGAGTTCTGACTTACAATCGTTGCTGTCTAAATCTTTGCTTTGGATGTAAAGCATAACAAAGGTCAGTTTTTTGTCCAATGTTTATATTTATATTCTTGTAGCTTCACTGTTCGTAAATCAGGATGTTATTTTAATTGGTACTTGCGGGGTACTTCGATTAGTAATATTATGGAGGAGCTGTATGTATGATAGCGGCCACCAGTATGTATCATTATGGGTAACCTAAAATATGGCAGTGTAAGGGGGGTCCCAGGGGGTCGTTCCCCCGTTAGGTAAGTAGGTAAGAACACGGCTTGTAGGTTAGGTTAGGGGGTAAAGTTTAGGTTAGTTAATGTCCATTTTTCATCCACACGGTAGGAATTGGCCGCTGATATATAGAGGCTCCGTACGGGATCTCAAGTTCTCACAAATACGCAAACATAACATTTTAACAGCTGGTTAATTTGTTTTTTTTTTGCATTTATAAACCGCTGAGTTCCCCCTCCCCCCCTCTTTGGTTGTTGGCATACTTGAATCGATGTCTCATTCTCATTTTGATATTAGTGTCCGAGAGGATTAAAAAAAGGGAAGTATGTATGATGCCGGCCATCCACCCTAAACCCTATCGCTGAGAATACTGCAGTTTAAGGAGGGTTGCAGGGGGGTGTCATGCCCTTTCCCTTGTAAGGTAAGTAGGTTAGGTAGGGAAGATTATGTTAATGGTATTCTATGTATTGCCGATGCTCTGTCCGTCGTTATACAAAGGCTCCAATATTAGTTAAGAGACTGGAATTGGCATAATTGAATAGAGCCTTTCAAACTTTTTATTTTGAACCCCATTACCTTTACTTAGAAACTATTAATAACCTAAATACTTAATGAAAAATTCCCAATTTCAGTGAGACTTTGGATTTCAATTTCCCATTTTCTGTTTCTCTTAGAACTTGGTTCATCAGTTGCAATCAATTTCCATTTGACCATTCAGTGTCTTTTTCATCATCATGACATTTTATTGGCCAGTCACCTATCTTCATTTCTAAATTGATGCTACCTTCGCCATTTTGAAATATTCTTTTTGACGCTCTTGTTTTGGAAGGAAGATTGTGCCCTGATTATGAACATTCTCAACCCTTTTACCCCCAGGCTCTTTGGAAATTTCCAACCCTTAACCCCCAAGGGGTTATTTTTTCCCCAGCACATTTTGCAGTATATATTTTTTAAATTGCTCTAACAGCCTTAATTTTTGTCATAGAGAGGTCAGGTTGGTCTCATTCTCTTGGAAAATGCCTGAATTTTCTCAAAAAATTATTAAAAATATGAAAAAATAAAATTTTTATAGCATGAGTTTTGTGAAACGTACCAGTACGTCCTTTGGGGGTAAAAGGGTTAATATACAGATATTTCTCGTTGTTTTAGACACCACGAAGCTACCAATAAGTTGCTGCATAGCCTCTATGTATCTCCCAGTTTTACGTCTATTGAGCTGTCACAATGATCCATGGTTGATGTCTATTGACTAATGTACAGTTGCTACGAACCATGCGATAGAAATTTTAATTTTAAGTGTACTGTACTGTATGTGGCAATAACGTAATCTAGAGGTACAGTAGTAGGTTAGACAGGGCACCAGTCACCCGTTGAGATACTACCGCTAGAGAGTTATTGGATCCTTTGACTGGACAGACAATACTAAATTGGATCCTTCTCTCTAGTTATGGCTCATTTTCCCTTTGCCTACACATACACGGAATAGTCGGGCCTATTCTTTTCACTCTCTAGTTTTTATAGTTTATATATGAAAAAATTATTTTAATGTTACTGTTCTTATATATTTTTTTTTTAATTGCTAATTACTATTCTTGTAGTTTATTTATTTCCTTAATTCACTGGGCTATTTTCCCAATTGGAGCCCTAGGGTCTTATAGCATCCTGCTTTTCCAACATAAGTTATAGCTTGGCAAGTAATGATAATAATAGTTTACTAATTGGTAACCCCAAATCTAAACCCTGGTTACGTATGGGTATAATTTTATTGTTGACAGTGTTCAAGTTGGATACAGCCACTACTGTACCCTATAGTCAATTTATTTTAGCGATGCAGATTTGCACCGACTCGCAGCGGTGCCCTTTTAGCTCGGAAAAGTTTCCTGATCGCTGATTGGTTGGACGAGATAATTCTAACCAATCAGCGATCAGGAAAATTTTCCGAGCTAAAAGGGCACCGCTGCGAGTCGGTGCAAATCTGCCTCGATAAAAGAAATGGACTATAGGTTAGGAAAGGTTATTAGACATGCAATTGCTCTGTTGTCAGGCTAGTACATGCTTGATTTGGTCTTTTGATATTCTGTCTCGACTCATCAAGTTCTAGATATTTGTCATATTTTGTTTTTCTCCATTTCTTCTAGGTTTTTTTTGGCACAGTATATATGAGTCTATCAGTCGAGAAACATGCCAAGCGCCATTTTTAAAAAAGTGTCAGAAATCGCGATTGAAAAATAATAATAATAATAATAATAATATTAATAATAATAAAAACAATATTAATAATAATAATAATAATAATAATAATAACAATATTAATAATAATATAAATAATAATAATAATTATTATTATTATATTGATAATAATGATAATAATAATGATGATAATAATAATAATAATAATAATAATGATAATATAAATAATTTGAAAATTGGCAATTTTCAATAGCGATTTCTGACACTTTTTAAAAATGGCGCTTGGCATGTTTCTCGACTGAAAGACTCATATAAGTTTTTTGTGGATTTAGGGCAGAGTACCTAAGTTTATTTTTGCATTTCAGAATGGATGAAGGTCAGAATTCAAACTGGAAAGCCTTAGCAACATGCAATTTAAAGTGGAAAGTGTTTGTTCAGGCAAAAAAAGAAAAACATCCACTAATAAGAGAAGAATTCAAAACTTACAATTCCTCTTTAACTGGCGAAGAAGCGAAGGATATTTATGAAAACATCGTTCAGCAACATACAAAAAAGAAACGTACTTCGACGAGAAAACGACCACGAGTAACGCGTTCTACAGAAGCATCTACTTCTGTTACTTGTGATGACAATGGGTCTGTAACTGAGCCTAAGGTGAATTTTGATATTAGATCAGTTCACAAAGCAATGAAATGTGCGCAAAACAATGAAGTGGCTCCTCTCGCAGACATGCTGAAGTCTGGATTTGATGTCAATTCAAAAGATGAACATGGATGGTCTCTGCTCATGGTTGCTGCATGTGCTGGATCTTTGGATGCAGTTAAGGTTCTTTTGGAATACAGAGCGAAGGCTAACATTCGTGATGCTAACGGGAACACTGCAATATATTTAGCTAGTGTGAAAGGCCACAAGAGGATAGTAGAATTACTCATCAACTCTAGAAAAGGGAATGATCAAGTTCAGGAAGATGAAAGAGTTGTATCGGATGATATACCTATGACAGAATTTTTTTGTGATGTCTGCCAGATGTCAATTAAAGAAAGCACTCATATTCAACATGAAACTTCTATTGTCCATCAGTTTAATGTGGGATCAGCTACAAATAAAACTGTTTATGGAATCTCTCCGAGTAATAAGGGTTACCAGCTGCTGGTGAATCAAGGTTGGAACACGGAGAAGGGTCTTGGCTTAAAGAGTAATGGGGTTAAATTTCCCATAAAAACTGTGTTAAAAAGGAACCGAGAAGGATTAGGTTCCTCTGGTGAAAAACATGCGAGAGTAACGCATTTTGGACCAGGTGATGAAAGTGCTGTTAAGGGTCCCAAATCAAGTGAACGAATAATGCGATTGAAGACAATTAGCAAAATAGATAGAATGAAGGATAAAAAGAAAGATATAGAAAGAGAAAGAGATATAAGGAGAATTTTAAATGAGCCAGATTTTTGAAGTGTTGTGGTTACTCCTGTGTGTAGTATTTTCTGATTATAAAGAGTGATGGAAACTTTTTTAAGGTGAGATAATATAATAGAATATTGCTTTATTATAATAATATTAACATAATATTAATAGAAAAAGATGGGTTGCTATAATGTAAAGTGTTTTGCTCACCAGTATAGATAAGTTTACATTCAGGTGTGGAAATTTTGAAATTACAGTACAGTCCTGTATTTTTGTTCATTCCATGGATTGAAATATAGGACTACTGTATAATGTAATCAATGTATTAGAGATGTTTGTTATTTATTGGTATTGTTTTTCAAAATGTATGGTAAACTCTCTGGGATCCTTCTTCATACATCTTTTAGTATTATTATTGTTATTTATTACAACCAAGCTGGAATCTTATTTGGAAAGGCAGATTGCTCAAGCCGAAGGTCCTCAAAAGATCAGAAAAGAAACAAGTTAAGAATAAGCTGTAAAAAATGAATAAAAAGATAATTTAAATTAAAGTAGATAAAGTTAGATACTTAATTGACTAAAAATATAGAATTGGATATATTAACCTGCTTAACAAAAGTTCCATTGATTCAGGTATCTGATAAGGACAATCTTTCCACAATAAAAAAAAGAAAAAAAAAGAAAAAAAGGAGGACCTGAATTTATGATACTGTACATCACATACATGCAGAATGAGGTAATAAAATGTTTCAGATCATGGATAAGGAACTTAATAAGCAAATAATTTTATAGAAACAGGTTTTTTGATACAAAATTATGAGGTTTCCACCACACCTAATTTTTGTATCTATTTCTACCAAACCTCATACAATGAATATTGGGAGAGACCGATGGGTATCTTGATCATTGTACTAAAGTGTAAGCAAAATTACTAATGTGGGATAAACAGTGCGTAAATAAGTATTTATACATGCATGAGTTGATTCTAGTTTTATATGTTACAGCAACTAACACTTGTAGAACTTCAATGAATTTAAAATTCTAAGGTTTGTGTCACAGCAAATTACTGTAAATTACCGTGACTTACGCGACATGCAGCTAATGATTGAGGATACAGTTCATTACGTTTTCCAAGTATTCTTTTTGCCAAAATAGATTATTGTAGGTAACTAATGGATTCTGTTCACCTGTCTACTCAGCATATTTTTCAGCTTTGTATAGAATTATTAGGGTTTTGTCTTTAGTTAACATAAGTTTTGAAAGTAGACTTGAATTTTCAAAATGTTCAGTTCAACTCCCTTTGAGACTGGACCTCCTCGCTAGAACAACGATTCATGTTAATGGGGAAGGTTATCTAGTGGTCACTTACTTCTCTTGCTGTACTTATGCTGTACAGTAATTACTTCCAAGTTACCCATCAGGCAGTACAGTATCTTCAATATGGGATGATCTACCATTTGTTCTATCACTTTATTGTAGTTTATTCATTTCCTTATTTTCTTTCCCATCTTGGCTATTTTTCAATTGGAGCTCTTGGGCTTATAGCATCCTGCTTTTCCAACTAGGGTTGTAGCTTAGCTAGCAATAATAATAATAATAATGATAATAATAATAATAATAATAATGGCTGCATCGGCAGAGTTTATTTTCTTATCCAATTTTTCTATTTTCTATTTTGTACCAAAAGTTTTACTTGTATTTTGTGAGAATATACTTGAGAAGTCTTTCCGATTTTGTCATTCACCTGACTGATGAATTTTTCAAGTCTGCTGGCTGATTGCAGCGCTCTAGAGAAGAGAATTATCCGGAAAATAGAAAAATTAGATAAGAAAATAAACTCTGCCGATGCAGCCATTACTTTTAACTCAACCTGCCTAAAAGAGGGTCTCCTACCACAATAATAATAATAATAATATATGCAAAATTGAGGTCTGGAGCTTTTAAAATTGTTAATAAAATTAACTTTTTTCTTTATAGTCCCCTTCTTTCCCACTCTGTAGGTTGATACCATGGCTCTGTCTGTTGAGAAGATACAGCAGTACTTAGTTGAAGTTGAAGAAGCTGCAGAAGACATCATATCAGATCAACAAGAAATTATTTGTTTGGATCGCAGAAGGAACACAAACAGAGAAGCTCTTCGACAGTTCCAGACCAAAAGCACGGAAAAACAGGCTACTACAACAAAAAACTGGATATGTATTGGAAATATGTTTATGCGGTTACCAAAACCTCACATTGTGGAAAGCATTGAAAGAGGTAAGACTGTGGTTATTGTTCATTAAAGATTACTGTATAAGTATTTTCATATATTTTTATGCTATCATTTTACATTCATAATATCCATTTTTGAGCTACAAATTATAACACAGGGATAACCTGAATGGTATCAAAGTTGTTATAGTATGTTGTAGAATGTGTTTCTAGTGCAATTTTGGGGGTTTAATGCGTTTTTTATTTTTCCATGAGCAATGAACCTAAAAAATTCAACGATATTAACCTAACACATCATCATCAACATTTTTTTGTTAGATTCTCTTTTTACGTGAGATACGTACTCTTTCTCTCATCCTCTCTCGTCTCCATTTTCTGGCTCAGTTCCCAACTGGTTTAGCCCTTCGAACTGTATGTGGGTTTTATCCAGGATTTTCTGGACTTTAGCACAGGGATTTGTTGTGTTGCTTCTATGTTTACTGCTCTATACTTAAATACTTATCTCGCCATTAAATCACATACCTGTATCTTCCTAATTTGCTCCAACCATTAATAGGATTTTGTAATCACACCTATTAAAACTCGCCTTGTTCTTCATGATTACATTTCTCTGCACAGGCATATTTACTCAAGTTTTGCTAAATGGGTATTCATATTTACCTATGATTTACCAATTTTTTTCCATAATCCATGCTAATTTTACTTTACCTTTTGTTGCCCTCACAATACAAGCTTTGCTTTCATGTATTTCTATCAGAACATGGTATGCTTCCTCTATACATAGGAGGCATTGAAAATCCCACTGCATTTGCAACAAAAGTAGCAGTAACAGCAAATACTCTACAGCAATTGTAGCAAGAATAGTAATAGTGCAGGATTTGATTTGAGTTCTGGAATCTAGGTAATAGGGCAGTGGCCGCCGCATGAACAAGACCTAAGTGTGCTTATGTTAAATGAATAAAAAATTGTTGCCGGCATGGTCTCAATATTCATATCGCTCAATAGATTTCATTAATACTGTATTTTGTCACATATTTAACATCATGATTCATCATCATCATTAGTTCCTTTGTCTTGACTTGATTCTTTCTCTCCCTGTTTTCTTCTTTACACCCTGGATTGATATAGTTCTACTGTTTCCTCTACTAATTTGTATAACTAAAATTGATTTTTATACAAAAGCAGATTGAAGCAGCTTTTGTAAGCAAATATTTTTACAAGTGTAGGACTGCATGATAAATACATTTTATATTTATTGTTAGGCGTATCTATTGTTTGATTAGGTATTTTAAGAATTCTCTTCTTTCCAGATGAGGAGACTGTTATCAATATAAAATTTACCTTTTCAGAGCAAAAGCAGTTAGATACCGAAATCAAGAACCTTCGCAATGGTTTACGTAATAAAGTAAATCGCTTGAATGACCTGGAAGACAAACAAGAAACCATTGGAACCAATATCAAACCCCTTACACAGGAAGAATGGAAAGCTGTCAGAAAAGCTCTGGGTAACTAGAGTATATTTTGAATTAAATATTGTTTACTTTATCAACATTGATAGGTACTTTGAATTTATTTAATGTTATTGTAACAGATTAATATTGTATTCTGGTAGTCTTTTGGAAATTTCTCTTTTCTTTACTATTTAGTCTGGAAATTTTCTTGGAATATTTGCATAAATAGTACCCGAAATAGGCTTTTTGGTTTAAGATTTAATTACTGTGAAATACAGTACGGTAAAGCAATTTTAATAACGCATTATGGTAGGCCTGATACAGTAGTGTTGGCCATTCTTATCATGTTTGCAGCACACATACATTAATTCATGCTTGAAAGTGTTTCATCCCATCCACAATTTAAAATTTTGTTATAACATAATTATTCATTTTCATTACTTGTCTAAAATTATGACTACTTAAGAGGTAATTAAGATTTATTAAAAGAAATTTGTGTGCTGTTGTCTTTTTTTCTCCTCTTAATCATAATGATGTCTGGGAGTCCTTGCTTTTATTATTATTACTAGGTAAGCTATAACCCCAGATTGAAAAACAGGATGCTATAAGCTCGAGTGCCAAAAGGGAAAATAGCCCAGTGAGGAAAGGAATAAGGAAGATATAGTGTGTCTAGATGTACCCTCAAGCAAGAGAACTCTCTTAAGGCAGTGGAAGACCAGGGTACAGAGGCTATGGCACTACAAAAGACTAGAGAGCAATGGTTTAATTTTGGAATGTCCTCAGAGATGACCTGCTTACCATAGCTAGAATCATTTCTACCCTTGCCAAGTGTAAAGTAGCAAGTGAACAATTACAATGCAGTAGTTAACCCCTTACGAGAAGAATTTTTTGGTTATCTTAGTGTTGTCACATGCATGATAGAGGAGAATATGTAAAGAATTGGCCAGACTATACGGAATATGTGTAAGCAAAGAAAAAACGAGCTGTAACTACAAATGTATCCCCTCTAGTACTATCTGGCCAGTCGAATGTTGAAATAAACAAATTACTTCCGTTATTAAATTTCGTCTATAGTGTTTACGATATTTCTGTGAGATTTTTGTTCCAAAACTGTCAGCCTTCTATAGGTAAATATCTATATACAGAAGCAACTTTTGAAAATCAAAGTCTATGATGAAATCATGTCATAGATTATAAAAATATTTCACAATCATAAATTGGGGGATATTTCCTGCTTATTATCAGTCTTGGCTCCTGTGACCAGGCAAAATTAATCCAATACCACTCTGATGTAACAACAAAGACGACAAAAGGAGCCAAAAGGCTAACTCAAGCCTATGAAATTGTTGCGAGGAAGTAACCATCAGAGAAAATATGCAAGATCAGATTTCAAACACTTTAAGCCATATCAACTTGGTCTCCATCTTGTGGCAAAAGTGTGAAAAGCAGAAGGATTTAAGATTCTACATCTGAGTCATAAATTTGCTGAAATAGGAGAAATTTTTAAAAAATAACAGATTTGAAATCTTCAATACGAGTTATGTTCGAGATGTAGGATAAGCTAGAAATTCTTCAAAAGTTTGAATGGCAGCCTGTACTGAGGTAGAATTAACCCTTTTACCCCCAGGCTATTTGGAAATTTCCAACCCTTAACCCCCAGGGGGTTATTTTTATCCCAGCACATTTTGCAGTATATTTTTTTTAAATTGCTCTAACAGCCTTAATTTTTGTCATAGAGAGGTCAGGTTGGTCTCATTCTCTTGGAAAATGCCTGAATTTTCTCAAAAAATTATCAAAAATATGAAAAAAAAAAATTTTTATAGCATTTTTTTTGCAAGGACGTACCGGTACGTCCATGGGGGTAAAGGGATGGCTTTTGTGAAACGTACCAGTACGTCCTTTGGGGGTAAAAGGGGTTAAAAGTAAAGTTATGGGATATTACATAAGTTGCTGGAAATAGGACAAAAGGTTCCCCTGAAGGTAGATTTTGTCATTCAGACTGAACAGGGTGAAGGTAAGGGTCAAGAGATTTTACCCCTTTTTTAGTAAAATGAGGAGAGAAGGAAAAAGGAACCCAAGTAGCAGAAGTAAGGGAACAGGAACTGAGATTGGAACTCGAGTAGCAACCAGAGAAAGGACTAAGAAAAGCGGTAAGAGCCTGAGACCAGGACAATTACAATGAAATACATAGTAGACTGGGCAAAATAAAACGGACATACCAGAGGGACAATTGTTAACCAGAATAAGGAAAACATATCCTCATGACACAAGGAAGAGGAGCTATCAAAAGCGCAAGAGGCAAGATGTCCAGCCAACAGAGTTGGGACACAAGTGTAGAAAACTAACTAAAAGCAAGACGTCCAGCCAACAGAGAGACACAAGTGTAGAAATTTAACCAAAGGCAACACGTCCAGCCAACAGAGGAGGGACACAAGTGTAGAAATCTAACTAAAAGCAAGACGTTCAGTCAACAGAGGAGAGACACAAGTGTAGAAATTTAACCAAAGGCAACACATCCAGCCAACAGAGGAGGGACACAAGTGTAGAAATCTAAAGGCAAGACGTCCAGCCAACAGAGGAGAGACACAAGTGTAGAAATTTAACCAAAGGCAAGATGTCCAGCTAACAGAGGAAGGACACAAGTGTAGAAATTTAACCAAAGGCAACACATCCAGCCAACAGAGGAGGGACACAAGTGTAGAAATTTAACCAAAGGCAAGATGTCCAGCCAACAGAGGGACTCAAGTGTAGAAATTTAACCAAAGGCAAGATGTCCAGCCAACAGAAGAGGGACACAAGTGTAGAAATTTAACCAAAGGCAAGATGTCCAGCCAACAGAGGGACTCAAGTGTAGAAATTTAACCAAAGGCAAGATGTCCAGCCAACAGAAGAGGGACACAAGTGTAGAAATTTAACCAAAGGCAACACATCCAGCCAACAGAGGAGGGACACAAGTGTAGAAATTTAACCAAAGGCAAGATGTCCAGCCAACAGAGGAAGGACACAATTGTAGAAATTTAACCAAAGGCAAGATGTCCAGCCAACAGAGGAAGGACACAAGTGTAGAAATTTAACCAAAGGCAAGATGTCCAGCCAACAGAGGGACTCAAGTGTAGAAATTTAACCAAAGGCAAGATGTCCAGCCAACAGAAGAGGGACACAAGTGTAGAAATTTAACCAAAGGCAAGATGTCCAGCCAACAGAGGGACTCAAGTGTAGAAATTTAATCAAAGGCAAGATGTCCAGCCAACAGAAGAGGGACACAAGTGTAGAAATTTAATCAAAGGCAAGATGTCCAGCCAACAGAGGAGGGACACATGTAGAAATTTAACCAAAGGCAAGATGTCCAGCCAACAGAGGAGGGACACAAGTGTAGAAATATAACTAAAGGCATGACGTCCAGCCAACAGAGGGACACAAGTGTAGAAATTTAACCAAAGGCAACACGTCCAGCCAACAGAGTAGGGACAGAAGTGTAGAAATTTAACCAAGGGCAAGATGTCCAGCCAACAGAGGAGAGACTCGAGTGTAGAAATTTAACCAAGGGCAAGATGTCCAGCCAACAGAGGAGAGACTCAAGTGTAGAAATTTAACCAATCTGGCAAAACATTTTCTACTGAAAAGCTTGAGAAAAGGAACTATCTTACATCTCTTATTACTTTGCTACGTTACAGTATGTCATTGTAGCCTACAAGAGTCAGGCCATATGATACAAAATGTTGAGCATCATGTTTGCTCCACTTTTCTTAAATCATTAATTTGCTGCTCTAAAGAGATCTGAAAGCAGAACAAACAGAGGTACATTGGGTGGAAGAAAAAAAAGCAGGGCTTTCTTTCTCCTCTTAACTGTAAAAATTCAAAATAGCATATTATCCTTAGAAAAACTTTACATTTCTCAGATTTACATCTTCAATATTAAAAATTTGGCCTCGACAATCAGAACTAAACTTGTGGAGGTCATAACGAGGTCTGTAATAATTTTCCACACAGTAAAATAACTTTGAATCTGAAGACATATTAAATAAACTATAAAAGATCAACAATACCCAATAAAGCAGCGAACAGTGAAGACAATAACACAGAGTGGAAGAAAAAAGGGAAAGGCACAAGTCGATTGGAGGGAGACCATAAAGTAACCAAAAACTCAGGATAGATAATAGACCCTTAGCAGTGTGAGGGGGAATGAAAGGAAGGCATACCTAATGCTGGACTTAACTTACATTTTGTTTTCCCTGTTGTAGGCTTACACACACAAACACAAATCATATAAATATTGAGGAAGAGTCAATCAAAATTTTATAACAGATTTTTTGCCATTCTTTTTCTATAACATCTTCAGTATGATTGATAATATGCTAATGAATAAAGTCCATTGCTTTGTGTAAATCAAAATATCTAAATAAAATGACTTTTAGGTGAACAAAATCTGCAGGAAGTTTAAGTTTAATTCTGTTATGTATATTTAAATATTTGCTCTCCCATCATTCAAGATGAACTAGCTCCAGCCTTCATCAAAACTTTGAATAAATTAAAATTAGTAAGTACAGTAGTATAATATATAGTGAAGGGTATGATTTCCAACTTCAGCTAAAGATTAGCTGATCTCATACTAAACTCCTTATTTCATGATACACAGCAATGTCTTACCTTTGACACCAACATTGTCCTCCAAAGGTGAAGTAGTTTTTGTCTTCATTTTCCCCCATTATATTTTGGCAAAAACATCAGTAAATTGTAGTACTTCCAAGTGGATTTCTGCTAACTTCTTATAGCCCAAATGTTACTGCTTTTCTTTCTCAAGAGTTAAAATTTGGTTTACCAGTATATATTAACCCTTTTACCCCCAGGCTCTTTGGAAATTTCCAACCCTTAACCCCCAAGGGGTTATTTTTTCCCCAGCACATTTTGCAGTATATTTTTTTTAAATTGCTCTAACAGCCTTAATTTTTGTCATAGAGAGGTCAGGTTGGTCTCATTCTATTGGAAAATGCCTGAATTTTTTCAAATTATTATGAAAAATATGAAAAAAAAAAATTTTATAGCATTTTTTTGCAAGGACGTACCGGTACGTCCATGGGGGTAAAGGGATGGGTTTTGTGAAACGTACCAGTACGTCCTTTGGGGGTAAAAGGGTTAAGATGAAGATACTGAACACGTATCATCAAATCAAAGTCACCATTAGTCTGGATTTTGCTAAGATTTTCTTAATCTTGAGCAGGAATGAGCTGATGATTTCAACAGTTCCCTTCATTTTCTCAAGTGATACCTTCATAGCTGTATTTCCTTGTTCCACATTTTCCAAGCTGGTAATGAGGAGGATAAAACAAGGAGGATGGTAACCCTAATGCTGCAACCAGAAAATTCATAAATATATAATGCTTTATGGGAACAAATGAGGACTTGATACTATGGTCGTTTAATCACATCATAGTTTGCAAGGAATTTTGACATATCACAAATCAAATGTTTTTTAAAGGGAAGAAAACTAAATATTTTAGTCAATACAAAAAAATTTACTAGAGTGCCGATAAATTGTCAAATAAAAAAAGGGGTCACCAAGTAACCTATGTACAATACATTTAAAAATTCACAAGCCTAAAATAACAAATAATAACATACTTATTCTACAACACATTCGGCACCTGCGGCATTTAGTGCCTCGGCTAGTTTTTCGGCTTCATCTTTGGGAATGTCTTCTTTCACTACCGTAGGACAGCTCTCAACAAACTTCTTTGCCTGAAAAATGGAAATAAAAAATCACAGTGCAGTTTAAGGTTGTATCAATAAAACATATATAACAAAGCCATTTTCTCATTTGAAGACAATTAACTTGTCAAATGATAATCAAAAATGATTGAGTAAAGACAAAATGAATGATGAAAAACAATATACTAAGAAAAGGGAAATCCTCAACTTTTCACTGTAAAAACCACAATAAACTGGAAAAATATTGAATGTACCAAGTTCAATTGTATTCAAAAGATCAGTTCAAATAGATCAATATCAATTTCAGCCAAGTATGAAGAAAAAATGACAAATTATGTCAAGGGATAAAGTATAAAAGCTTGAATCCTACTTAGTAATTTTAAATATTTAACTTAGCCGGTGAATATATAATAGCTGCAACTCTACGGCTCGACAGAAAACACACTAAAAAAAAACTCGCGAGCGATCGCTAAGAAGGTTGCGGGTGTGCCCACCAGCGCCAACTGTCGGCCAGATACCACTCTTATGTAAACAAAACCTTCAATTCTTCTCTGTCGACGTTGACGACAAGACGTATCAATACTCGCTGTAGAACCTGGAGTTTTCTCAACATATTTGGTGAAGTACTTCATTTTGGTTTGAGCTTTTGCAGTGCAGGTGTTTTATCTTCATCTTAAATCTTGAACTCGTTTTTGGATAGATTTAATTTTTGATGACAAAGAGAGTATGGACTTTCATTGACTTTTAAATGGCCGACCCTTCCCTTAGACGGAAGTGTGTCTAGGCTTTTAGCAATTATCTTATCACGTTATGAATTAATTATAGATTTTCCTCTATATATTTTATATCTCAACCGCCTTTATTAGGCCTCTTCGATTAGCTTTCCATTTATAATAAACATTAAAATAAATTTTAATGATTTGTTTATATGCGACCTTTCCTGAGAGTAGGCGGTCCTAACTTGGAAACCGAAGTTAAACAAAGTTGAGCCCTTTCAATCGTAAATAGCTTTTAAAGAGCTAATGATTTAAAACTTATTAAATGAATATTTTTTAATAGATATTTTATGAAAGATTTTCTTTGAATAGTCTTCGTACTGTTTCAAAGATGAACTAACGTTTAGTTTGTTTATGCTACGCAGTTTGCGCTCTATCGTTACGATAGAGAGAGAGAGTATCACGGTTTCACTTTGCAGAAAGAGTAAATCGATTCTGACGTTTTGTTCATTCTTCTTTCAAAGCTTAAATGTTTTAAATTCTATTTTAAAGGAACTTTTTTATTGAAAAACCTTTCAGTTTTTTCCTTTGGTCAAATAACATGTTTTTTGGGCTCAAGCCATGGCGTCCTGATGGAAGGTTCCTTTTTGGTAGCTTCCTTGGGTAATCACTACTAGGATTTTCCCAGAGAATTAAACCACAGGTTATCACAGAATTCTAACTTCTGGAGCGAGTATCTTAAGGGTTTCCCCTTAAGACATCGTGTATCAACAGGGGACACGCATGTATAGACGTGCCACATAGCTATCTGCACCCATTCAGAGTTAACTCTTCAATATGGCGGACAGGGAGTGGCTGGGAGCTGAGCCGCAGCCAATCTAGATGTGGCGATATCGGTACTCGCGATGTAAACAGACGGACGCCATTGCTTTTGATGACGTCACGTCCATCCTCATTCCTTTGCTAGTAGCTCGCTTTAATGGACGTGTTTTTCCCTTTGTGCGACTTTATCTGCTTGCATCCTTACCATGTCTCAACCTTCAGCTTCATCTTCTTCTGGAAAGTTGAGTACAAAGGTTTAAGTATTGTTTAAATAAGCTCTGACCTTAAAGTAAATCTTACTTTTCGAAATATTTGCATATTTGTGGCAGAGCTTTGCCAAACCGGTCAGCGCCATTTTATGACGCTGCTGTTGCTTGTATACCTTATTTAGTTAGCCGCAACAGCCTTACCGGTATATAAATCACTAATCAGTGCTATTAGTTATTTAGTCTTCATAGCTAGGAACTTTATATCGTGTTTTTGACGCATTAGGTTGGGTCTTCGCTGACCCCATACCAGTAGGCTTTGTTTAGCCCCTAGGCCAGTGAGCCTATTCCAGTGTTAATGCATGATATTTCAGTGATCCTAGTGTTAGTTATGAAGATTCTGGCATTATTTTACAATACCATTGACAGTGATGCAAGTGTTTTTCGCCTTCAGGGACCATATAGGGTGTAGGTTATCTTGAGTGCCTTGCTAACCTAACCTTATGATAGGACCCCTATATGCTCTCTTCATCCCTAGCCCTAGGGCTTCCCTCTGGTAATCTTGTACCCTATTACATGTGATAGGACAAGACTCCTCAGAGTACTGTATCGCCTCCCCACCTAAGGGAATGACCCCTCCCTTAGTGTTGCGGACCTTAAAGGTAGGATCACCTCCTTTAAGCTGAATCGGTCCTTGACCTTTTCCTTGCGATACGTCTTCTCCCTTCCTTGATTAGGGTCTAACAACCCTAATCCAGGTTAGGTTGGGAGGGCTGGTTTATGTACCTTGCTGAAATATACGCGTGCACCGTTTTTCAGTTGGTCCACCTACTATAGGTTAGGGTGAGCATCTCCCTTCCTAGGTGGCCGCTCTGGTACATAACCCATCCTTTCTTATAAGAAGACCCTTTCCCCCCCCCCCAACCTATCTCTTGCCTAGCCTAACCTACCAGTAGGTTAGGCTTCATATGTCCCCTGTCCTACACTCCACCCTAGGCTGGAGTGCTGGACCCCGTGGTGCTCCCAGTGTTGTCCGCTCTGATACATAGACCCTCCATAGTGCTATGGAGTCAGTTATCATTTGGTCGACATGAAGAGTCTCCACCCCTTCTTTGGGTACACCCTGTCCTCTCTTGGACTGCCTTAGCCCCCGGCCATTGCGGCCCCTGCTTAGGATGATAGATTCACCTCTATCATGGTGGTACCTTTTCCAGAGGTGTCTTGACTAGGCTAGTACAGCCTTGCCATCCCACCTCCATCTTTGGTGCTTGTCCCTTGCCGCCTCTACCCCGGCATCACCGCCGCTACGGGTGACTTCCTTATCCTTGCCGCCTTCCCCCGAGTGCCGGGGGATCGCCGCCGGCCGCCGGCTTACCGCCATGGCCTCTCCATTCCCTCATAGCCTCGGCACACTGCCGACCCCTCCCGGAGTGCCGGCACTAGTAGCCGGCCCCCGGCCCCGGCTATGCTCCTGTATCCTTACCCCTGTCACCCTCCGACTGCCGGAACCGCCGCTCCTTGCCGGCGGCCGCCGCTACCGGCTGCCGCCACCCTGGCTTCTTTTGACCATAGAATGATCATTCTTGAATGCCAGAAACTCTGCTCGAGCGGCTTCCGGCGTGCCGGGGGTATGCCGGACCCGTCCGGAGGCGGCAAGATGCCTTGCACCCCTTCTCTCAGCTATCTTTACTAGCGATAGCTCCTAAAAAACCGCACCTAGACGGCTTGTTAACGCAGACAAACTGGTACGGAATCGTACATTTTGTTCAGTTTTCACTCTGTCTTCTTGCGTGTTTCATCTTTCCAGCACGCTACGTGTAATTGGCACGTCTGGTTGCCGGAACCTTACTAGGATCTCATGATCCCCAGACTTTCTTGATAAGATTTCAAGCCCAGTCTATAATATGGTTATTCTAGATGGAATTCCCATTATCAAGACACCTTCCATGGAGGCCTACGGCCACCTGGGACTGTCCGATGCTACGGCAACCAGCCGGGCGGGTTACACGAGGCATGCGTCTGTCTCCTTTCACCCACCCTTCTGTGCATCACAATTAATTTAAGTTAATATTAACTTGTTAATAATTAACTTTATATACGAGCCATATTATGACTCTACAATACTCATCGTCTCTTTCCTTTACAGGAGGAGTACGTCAGGTGTGACCACGACTTCTGCGCGGTCCGTCGGCCACACTTCTATGGACACACGGTGTGTAGGACACACGCCCCTTGTGCTCACAAGAGAGGGGATCTCAAATACTGGGGCCCCACCACCTGTTCGGTCTGCCAAGAATGCTTACAGAAAGTATTCTATGATTCTCCCTCAGCGGAGATTCGGGACACTGCTCGGGACAACCTACGCAAGTGGGTACGTGGCTTTCAGAAGAACGCCACTGGACCATCCCTAGCCACAGAAGAAATGAGGTCTTTGCTGTTCCCAAAGGCCTCTCCAGACTCAGTGGTCCCAGTCGAACAGATCCCCGTAGTCCAGATTACAGTGGAACCTGATGTTGTCATGGCTCAGTCCATGAATGATTATCACCTGGATTCAGAACATGATGAACGCATGTCAGAGATCTCGGAGGACACCGAGAAAACCCTTATGGCAAAATCTCCATCAAGGACCTCCCCACATGCTCGAGCGACAATCCGTGGCGATTCGCCGAGCATATGGTCATCGCTGACGACAAGATCTTCGTCAGCGATAAGATCGGTTCCATACCCCTGGAAGAAGTGGAGTTCTTCCCCCGCTTTGAGGCGTATCCGGACTGTTACGTCCGTCTACGTTCAGAACCATCCTCAAAGGAAGAGACCGAACCGAAGGAGAAAACAGTGTTCGATCTCTCGAAGGCCCAGGCTATGCTTGCCAAAGCGCTTAAGAGCAGAGGCTTTACCTGCTCTGGACTTCCGGCTCTGAGCAAGAAGTACCTCACCTACGTTGCGCCGATGAAGTGGTGATACCCTTCACGGAAAAGGCCTTCGCTGCCTGCTTTAAGGCTGTAGAAGAAGGGAAACCCTGCCCTGCATTGGAGGAATGCAGACCTTTCTCCGCAGTCACCCCGCCCGACACCAAACACTGGAAGGATGTGCAACACACCTTCGTGGTGGGCAAACTAGATCCTGAAGTTGCTGGACGTCAGTTTAATGAGGACCTCCCCAAGCTAAACGATCACCTCCTTCGTAGGGAACAGGAAACGAAGGAGAGGCTGGCAACATCTCTCACTCTCCAAATCCAGATGGACGTAATGGCTGGCGACACCAGAGTCCCTGACCATTACATGGTCCTTGCCAAATCTCATATGGCAACCTTAGTCAAGGATCTGTACCACTTCATGCGAGCTCGTAGAGCCTGCAGAGAATTCGTGTTCTCCAGTGCCACTGTCAGACACGAACCCCGGAAACTGATTTCCTCCAACATCTGGGGCAAGTACCTCTTCCCATCTGATCTAGTGAAAGAGATCACAGACAAGGCCGCATCTGAGAACAGGAACCTTCTCAACAAATGGGGCATGTCTAGGAAGAGAAAGCCCTCTCAGGTTGACGGTCCTCAGCCTAAGAGGAATCAGTCGAAGCATAGACCCCAGCAACGTCAGCACAGACGTCAGTTTCCGGCACCCGCTACTCCCCAAGTGGCCGCTCAGCCGCCACAGACCTTTCAGTTGGTCCCACAGCCGGTTTTGTCCTCATCACCGGCCTTCAACCCCGCCTTCGAGCAGCACTCCACTACCTTTCGTCCCAAAGGTAGAAGCTCAGGCAGGGGTTCCGGCAGAGATTCCTCTCGCCGGCCCTCCAGAGGCAGAGGAGGACAGGGAGCTAGCGGCCGAGGCAGCAAGTCCTCGGGACCCCAGAAGCAATGAAGTGCTTCCGGTGGGAGGAAGACTCCGCCACTTCCAGGATCGTTGGACCTTCGAATCCTGGGCACACAGCATCTTTAAGAAAGGTCTAGGCTGGAGCTTGGCGCAACCACCCCCAACCTTCCAGCAATTCTTCCAACGTTCAACCCCCTCCTGGAAGAATATGTGCTAGACCTCTTGAACAAGAAGGTGATAAGAAGGGTGAAGTCCACAAGGTTCCAAGGGAGACTGTTTTGTGTCCCCAAGAAAGACTCAGACAGACTCAGAGTCATTCTGGACTTATCCCCCCTCAACGTATTCATATCGAACAACAAGTTCAAGATGCTGACTCTTCAACAGATCAGAACCCTCCTGCCTCGAGGGTCTTCCACGGTCTCGATAGACCTGGCGGACGCATTCTGGCACATACCAATGAACCATCACGCTTCCTCCTACCTTGGATTCCGACTCCAACGAAAAAACTATGCCTTCCGGGCCATGCCCTTCGGACTCAACGTGGCCCCTCGGATATTCACAAAGCTAGCGGACGCAGTAGTACAACAGCTCCGCATCTGAAACGTCCAGGTGATGGCCTACCTCGACGACTGGCTAGTGTGGGCGCCCTCGCCCGAGGATTGTATAGAATCCTGCAGAAAAGTTACCCAGTTTCTCGAACACCTGGGATTCCAGATACACGCGAAAAAGTCTCGCCTATCTCCAGCTCAGAAGTTCCAATGGTTAGGCATCCACTGGAATCTTCAGTCACACCGCCTTTCCATTCCAGCAAAGAAAAGGAAGGAAATAGCAGGGTCTGTCAAGCGACTGTTAAAATCCAAACGGATCTCAAGACGCCAGCAGGAACAAGTTCTAGGCTCTCTACAGTTCGCCTCGATCACAAACCCAGTGCTTCGTGCACAGCTAAAGGATGCAGCGGGAGTCTGGAGACGTTCCGCATCCATCGCTCGAAGAGACCTCAAGAGACGGCTCCCAAGCAGACTTCGACTTCTTCTAAAGCCGTGGTCAGAAGCGAGGGCCCTAAAAAGGTCCCTTCCTCTCCAACACCCACCTCCATCTCTCAACATCCATACGGACGCTTCGTTGGAGGGTTGGGGAGGTCACTCCCACCAAAAACAGGCT
The DNA here is from genome assembly GCF_036898095.1 of Palaemon carinicauda. Classification (NCBI taxonomy): domain Eukaryota; kingdom Metazoa; phylum Arthropoda; class Malacostraca; order Decapoda; family Palaemonidae; genus Palaemon; species Palaemon carinicauda. The sequence goes on along the minus strand of NC_090769.1, from coordinate 7,059,725 downwards.
CAAGGCACTTGGTCTCCCCTATTCAAGACGTTTCACATCAACATCTTGGAGGCCATGGCGGTTCTTCTGACGCTGAAGAAACTCTCCCCGCCCCCGTCGATACACATTCGCCTGACCCTGGACAGCTCTGTGGTAGTGCGTTGTCTCAATCGCCAGGGCTCAAGATCGCCCAAGATAAATCAGGTGCTCCTGACAATCTTCCGTCTGGCAGAAAGGAAGAAATGGCACCTGTCTGCAGTTCACCTACAAGGATTCCGCAATGTGACAGCGGACGCTCTATCTCGGACAACCCGATAGAGTCGGAATGGTCTCTAGACGCAAGATCATTCGCCTTCATCTCTCACCGAGTCCCAGAACTCCAGATCGACCTCTTCGCAACGAGCGACAACCATCAACTTCCTCGATATGTAGCCCCGTACGAGGACCCCAAAGCGGAAGCGGTGGACGCCATGACCTTGGATTGGAACAGATGGGCCAAGATTTACCTGTTCCCTCCCACCAATCTTCTGCTGAAAGTCCTCTCCAAATTGAGAACCTTCAAAGGGACAGCAGCTCTAGTGGCTCCCAAGTGGCCCCGCAGCAACTGGTACCCCTTGATCCTGGAGATGCAGCCAACGCTGATCCCCCTCCCGGACCCAGTTCTCTCCCAGCAAATACAGAAGTCGACTGTCTTCGCTTCATCATCGAAAATCAAGGACCTTCATCTCATGATTTTCTCACCCTAGCCGCTAAGAAAAGGTTTGGGATTTCGAAGAAGAGTCTAGACTTCCTCGAGGAATACAAGACCGAATCCACGAGAAGGCAATACGAATCGTCCTGGAGGAAATGGGTCTCCTTCGTCAAGGCAAAGAACCCCTCGAAAATCACTATAGATTTTTGCATGTCCTTCTTCATTCACCTTCATGGACAAGGCTTGGCAGCCAACACGATTTCTACTTGCAAATCGGCCTTGACCAGACCTTTGTCATACGCCTTCCAAATAGATCTGTCTAGCGACATCTTCAACTACCGAAGGCCTGTGCCTGTTTACGACCGGCACCCCCTCCGAGACCAATCACTTGGTCTCTAGACAAAGTTCTCCACTTCGCCTCCAACTTGGACAATGATTCATGCCCTCTTAAGGACCTGACTCAGAAAGTTATATTTCTCTTCGCTCTAGCTTCGGGAGCCCGAGTCAGCGAAATGGTGGCACTATCTAGAGAAGAGGGACATATCGTTTTCAACGATTCAGGAGACCTCTCCCTCTTCCCTGATCCGACGTTTCTCGCAAAGAACGAATTACCTACCAAACGATGGGGCCCGTGGAGGATATGCCCCTTGAAGGAAGATGCCTCTCTATGTCCAGTAGAGAGCCTTAAGGTCTATCTTCATAGAACTTCAAACTTTGGTGGAGGCCAACTCTTCAAAGGAGAAACATCGGGCAGCGACTTGTCACTGAAACAATTGAGAGCAAAAATCACCTACTTCATTCGCAGAGCGGATCCAGACAGTACACCCGCTGGTCATGATCCTAGGAAAGTCGCTTCGTCTCTGAATCTCTTTCAGAGTATGGATTTCGAAAGCCTCAAGAACTATACAGGCTGGAAATCCTCGCGTGTTTTCTTTAAACATTATGCGAAACAAGTGCACGAAGTGAAACAATTTGTGGTAGCCGCAGGTAGTGTTATGAAACCTGCTCTGAACTCTGCTTAGAACAGTGAGTTATTAGGGACTCTAACTCGTCGGGTGCCTATGTTGACCCTCAAGTGATACGTAGTGAAGCAGAAACCACCTTGTGTTTTCTTTAACTGTTCTTACCTCAGGTGAAATGTCATAGTAGATTACCACATGAGTGCTACATGCCACGTGCATGACGTGTGTTACATAAAGACTAACGTTCCGTAGAACGAGTGCCTACTAATACTTGATTCTTCCCTTTCAGACTCAAGAGCACGCCTTTATGACTATGTACATTTTTATCAATGTAAATGTTTTTTACTATTTATTGCATGACATGTATTGATTTACCTGCAATTATATAATAAAATGTCTATTTTATTACTTGTGCGTCTCCCTTGCTCCTTTCTTACTATGAAATATACTATTTGTCATAGTTTTATTACCCTTTATTCCTGGTTAAGGAAAATGCCAGGATTTACTCCGGGCATTTATTTATATAGAGCAAGTAAGTCTCCTTAGCGAATACTTACTCAATTATGAAGATGAGTCAACTCCATACACGAAGTGTTCAACCACCACTTCTTCAAGTTTGTTTTGACGCGAATACCAAATCGCTCTGACTCATCTTATGGATCTCATTGTTCCTTCAGCCTATATGAATAGCCTTCCCATGACCACTTTGATCTTAGCATAGCCCGTGGGGACTTCCATGCCAGGGGGGCAGGAAGGCAACTGCCTCACGGTAGCTCTAGTATAGACCACTATGCTTTCGGCTCAATGTTTTAGCACTCACTTATAAAGGGAAAAAGTCTACCACGATACACTAATTCTCTGGTACTCTTCCATCAGGACGCCATGGCTTGAGCCCAAAAAACGGATTTTGAGCGAAGCGAAAAATCTATTTTTGGGTGAAATAGCCATGGCGTCCTGATGGACCCACCCTGTCTGTTATCAGGTCCCGCCCTGCGCCGCTGTATCATGGTGATGAGCGAGCTCCAGACTTTCGGAATGAGGATGGACGTGACGTCATCAAAAGCAATGGCGTCCGTCTGTTTACATCGCGAGTACCGATATCGCCACATCTAGATTGGCTGCGGCTCAGCTCCCAGCCACTCCCTGTCCGCCATATTGAAGAGTTAACTCTGAATGGGTGCAGATAGCTATGTGGCACGTCTATACATGCGTGTCCCCTGTTGATACACGATGTCTTAAGGGGAAACCCTTAAGATACTCGCTCCAGAAGTTAGAATTCTGTGATAACCTGTGGTTTAATTCTCTGGGAAAATCCTAGTAGTGATTACCCAAGGAAGCTACCAAAAAGGAACCTTCCATCAGGACGCCATGGCTATTTCACCCAAAAATAGATTTTTCGCTTCGCTCAAAATCCGTTTTTTTGACGAAACGTAAGTGGGCTCTTCTCTTAGGTGCGAAATCAAGAGAGAGAGAGAGAGAGAGAGATAGAGACGGAGGGAGAGAGAGGAGAGAAAACGTTCCGATCTTTATCTCGTCCCAAGCGGGTAACGTTGTTCTCGAGTTACTCTCGTCCCTAGTCTCTGTACGGGGAGAAAGGATAAAACGATTTTAGTTTTTTATTCTCGTCCCAAGGCAATGTACAGTGAGAGATTGAAAACGTAGTTTTGAATGAACTAGTGTTTAGTCTCTTCCCCAGCCACTGAATTTTTTATCTTAAAATATGTTTAGGCCTACTGTTTTTTGCTGGTATTAATGTGCTTGCATTATACGACTGATTTCGCAATTTCAACCTTTTGATGAGGGTAGAATTGCGTACTTCAGGTAGAAATCAGTTTTATTCATAACTAATGTGAATTGTTAAAAGATTCAATTTCAGTGAAATAAGTGCAAAACAGAAAATCTTAGTGATAAAGTGATATTGCGCAAAGTGTTATCAGTGTTGCGACCGAGGGTTCGTCTGTTCGTGCCTGTCGTTCGCCTAGTCCGGGACCTCTTGCAAGCTCCCAAGCCCAGGGGAGAAGTAATGTCGTACGACTTATGGGTTCGAGAGGCCTTGATCAGCGAACAGACGTTCCCTCTATGGTATCGGGTGTATCTTACCAAGATCACCCCTACCATAAGGCGAGAGAGACGATTTTCTCCTCGTCATCCGAAAGCTTTTCGCATAAGAAACCGTGAAACAAGGTTTCGAGGCCCTTTAAGCGAAAGTCAGTCCTTTCAGGACAGGTCCAGCGTCCTGGTTTTAACCATTAGGACAGCTCTGACCCTATGCAGTCATCGGAAGACTGCTCGCCGCCTAACAAAAGCGTAACACAGGCTCCGAGAGTCTTTTTGTAGGCAGGTTTTGCGGTCACAGACGTTACCCTCGTCTCTTACCGCAACCATTCCCGTTGATCCTAAATGGGTTGTACGGCAAGACATGCAGAATAAGCTTGCCTCCCTTATGGAAGACTATTCTGCCGATAAGTCCGTTGAGCCTAGCCGTTTATCTCATCGAGATCCTGGCTTTCAGCCACCCTAACGTTCCTTTGTGCGTCCTGTTGACGTTGGCGTAGCTAAGTCACGTCAGTCAAGTTGTTTAGAACCACACTCGATGCTTTCTCGTGTGGATTTTCAGCCACATTTGGACGTTAGGCCACTTGCTGATGATCCTGTTGACGTTCAGGACGTTCGCTAACAATCGGAGTTGACTTGTTTTGATGCTGAGCGTCAACCTCCGCATTCTAGAGTTGTTTTGACTGTTCAGTCTAGGCGGTCAAAGCAGTCTCGAGTGGACCCTGTGCGTCCTCACGCACCTGTTGTTGTTGACAGTTCACAGACTGTCAAGCAGTTACATGACGTTGCGTCCTGGTCTCTCGCACCTGTTGTTGTTGACAGTTCACAGACTGTCAAGCAGTTACATGACGTTGCGTCCTGGTCCGCTACTAATGCACCAGTGCGTGTGGACTCTGCTTGTAAAGCATTGCCACCACGGTAGGTCTCTCCCTTGCTTGAGACTCAGCTATTATCGGACAAGGTTCCTTCAGATGAGGAAGTTGCTGTTCCCCCTCCTACTGATATTCCCTTGAGGACTCTGTCAGACGGAGAGGAGCCTAAAGCTGCTTAGCCCTCTATGGACTTTAAATAAATCATGCTGATTTTTAAGGATCTTTGTCCGGATCTTTTTGTAACTGCTGCTCCTCGTTCGCCTAAACGTCAGAGCTTACACTAGGCCTAGCTACTTCGAAGCCGTTGTTTTATAAGCTAGTGCTCTCTCGCTCTTCTAAGAGAGCTTTACGTTTGCTAGGCGACTGGTTTATCACCAGGAGGAGTTTGGGGGAGACAGCCTTTGCTTTCCCTTCTTTTAAACTGGCTTATAGAGCGAGAGTCTGATATGACACTAGAGAAGTTCTCGGCTTGGGAGTTCCTGCCTCTGCCCAGATAGACTTCTCAAACCTCATAGACTCTCCCTGGCGCCTGTCCATGAGACGCTCCAAGATTTTACAGGTCAACTTCACAGCTGTTTTCGAGCCTTTGAAGTTTTGCTGTACATTTATGTCATGCAACAACAAGGCTTTCAGGGATGGCTCCAATGATCTGACAGCCACGTTCTCTGCAGGAACGAGTCCCTCAGGGATGGCTCCATGATTTGGCAGCCATGTTCACTGCAGGAGTACGTAAGAGGCAAGTGCGCTCAATGTGTTCATTGTCAAGACAAACTTCACGATGAAGTCTACCAGGCTGTCTTGACAGCATTTATGGAAGGCGACTGGATGGTCTCTCTCGACCTTCAGGAGGCATACTTCCACATTCCTATACACCCGGATTCCCAACCGTTTCTGAGGTTTGTTTACAGGAATGTGGGGTACCAGTTTCGAGCCCTGTGCTTTGGCCTCAGTCCTGCGCCTCTCGTGTTTACGAGACTCATGAGGAATGTGGCAAAATCCCTCCATCTATCGGGGATCCGAGCCTCCCTGTACTTGGACGACTGGCTTCTCAGAGCATCGTCCAGCCTTCGCTGTCTGCAGGATCTACATTGGACGTTGAGTCTGGCCAGGGAGTTGGGACTTGTGGTCAACCTAAAAGTCCCAACTGATCCCATCCCAGATTATTCTATATTTGGGGATGGAGATTCGCAGTCAAGCCCTGCTCGAAGTCCAATTAATGCTGAAAAGAAAACGTTTATTCAGTCAGGAGTTGGAACAGTCTCGTAGGGACTCTCTCATCCCTGGAGCAGTTTGTCTCACTAGGGAGACTACCCCTTCTGCCTCTCCGGTTCCATCTAGCCTCTCACTGGAACTAGGACAAGACATTAGAGACGGTATCATTCCCAGGCTCCGAACCAATAAAGGCATGCCTGAAATGGTGGGACAGCTATATCAGTCTGAGAGAGGGACTATCCCTAGCAGTCAAGAACCCAAACCACGTGTTGTCCTCAGACGCGTCGGGTTTGGGTTGGGGTGCGACCCTGGACGGTCGGGAATGCTCGGGTCTGTGGACCTCAAGTCAGAAGAGCATGCACATCAACGGCAAGGAGCTATTAGCAGTCCACTTGGCCTTGATGATATTAGAAAGCGTCTTCGAAACTAAGTGGTAGAGGTCAACTCAGACAACACCACAACTTTGGCGTACATCTCCAATCAAGGAGGCACACACTCCTTCACGCTGCTCGAGATCGCAAGGGACCTTCTCTTATGGTCAAGAATTCGAGGCATCTCCCTGTTGACGAGATTCATCCAGGGGGACTTGAACGTCTTGGCAGACTGTCTTAGTCGGAGGGGTCAGGTGATACCCACGGAATGGACCCTCCACAAGGACGTGGGCAAGAGTCTTTGGGCTACTTGGGGTCAACCCACCATAGACCTCTTTGCCTCCTCGTTGACCAAAAGGTTACCAATCTTTTGCTCTCCAGTCCTAGATACAGAAGCAATCTACATAGACACGTTTCTACTGGATTGGTCTTTTATGGACTTATATGCATTCCCACCATTCAAGATAGTCAACAAGGTACTGCAGAAGTTCGCCTCTCATGGAGGGACAAGGTTGACGTTGGTTGCTACCCTCTGGCCCGCGAGAGAGTGGTTCACCGAGGTACTTCAATGGCTGGTAGACTTTCCAAGAAGTCTTCCTCTAAGGGTAGATCTGTTACGTCAGCCCCACGTAAAGAATGTCCATCAAAGCCTCCCCGCTCTTCGTCTGACTTCCTTCAGACTATCGAAAGACTCTCAAGAGCTAGAGACTTTTCGAAGGAGGCAGTCAGTGCGATTGCAAGAGCTAGGAGAGCTTCTACCATTAGAGTATACCAGTCGAAGTGGGAAGTCTTTCGAGACTGGTGCAAGTCAGCATCTGTGTCCTCGTCCAGTACCTCTGTAGCCCAAATCGCAGATTTTCTTTTACATCTGAGAAAGGTTCGCTCCCTTTCAGCTCCCACGATTAAGGGCTACAGGAGCATGTTGGCTTCGGTCTTTCGACATAGAGGCTTAGATCTTTCCAACAATAAAGATCTCCAAGATCTCCTTAAGTCTTTCGAGACCTCTAAGGAACGTCGTTTGGCAACTCCTGGATGGAACTTAGACGTGGTCCTAAGGTTCCTCATGTCAGACAGGTTTGAGCCATTACATTCAGCCTCCCTGAAGGATCTCACCCTCAAGACACTTTTCCTAGTGTGCTTGGCTTCGGCTAAAAGGGTCAGTGAACTTCATGCCTTCAGTAAGAACATCGGCTTTTCTACAGAAAAAAGCCACTTGTTCACTTCAACTTGGTTTCCTGGCCAAAAATGAACTGCCTTCTCGTCCTTGGCCTAAATCTTTCGATTTTCCTTGCTTATCAGAGATCGTAGGCAACGAACTGGAAAGAGTATTATGTCCTGTTAGAGCTCTTAAGTTCGATTTAGCTCGTACTAAGTCATTACGAGGGAAATCTGAGGCATTATGGTGCTCAGTTAAGGAACCTTCATTGCCTATGTCAAAGAATTCTTTGTCATATTTTATCAGATTTTTTTTTAATACGAGAAGCTCATTCTCACTTGAATGAGAAAGACCGATGTTTGCTTAAGGTTAAGACGCACGAAGTTAGAGATATAGCAACCTCCGTGGCCTTCAAGCAAAATAAATCTCTGCAAAGTATTATGGACACGACTTTTTGGAGAAACAAGTCAGTGTTCGCGTCATTTCACTTAAAAGATGTCCAGACTCTTTACGAGGACTGCTACACACTGGGTCCATTCGTTGCAGCGAGTGCAGTAGTGGGTGAGGGTTCTACCACTACACTTCCCTAATTCCAATATCCTTTTAATCTGTCTCTTGAAATGTTTTTAATATTGTTTTATGGGTTGTTCGGAAGGCTAAGAAGCCTTTCGCATCCTGATTGATTTGGCGGGTGGTCAAAGTCATTTCTTGAGAGCGCCCAGATTAGGGGTTTGATGAGGTCCTGTTGTATGGGTTGCAGCCCTTGATACTTCAGCTCCTGGGAGTCTGTCAGCATCCTAAGAGGATCGCTGGGCTCCGTGAGGAAGACAGACTTACAAGGCAGAGTAATCGTCTAAGTCAACTTCCTTACCAGGTACCTATATATTTTGGTTTTGTTATATTGATAACTGACAAAATGAAAAAAAATGTTATTTTTATTAATAAAATAAATTTTTGAATATACTTACCCGATAATCATGTAGCTGTCAACTCCGTTGCCCGACAGAATTCTATGGAGGGATACGCCAGCTATCACAATACTAGAAGGGGGTGTAATTACCAGCGCCACCTGTGGCCAGGTACTCAAGTACTTCTTGTTGACACCTCCTCAATTATTCCTCGGTCCACTGGTTCTCTATGGGGAGGAAGGGAGGGTCGATTAAATCATGATTATCGGGTAAGTATATTCAAAAATTTATTTTATTAATAAAAATAACATTTTTCAATATTAAACTTACCCGATAATCATGTAGCTGATTCACACCCAGGGGGGTGGGTGAAAAACCAGTGTACAAGACTAAAGGATAGCTAAGTATCCCGTATTTCATATAATCAGTTATCCACAATAACAATGAAATAATAAGTACCTGGTAAGGAAGTCGACTTGAACCGTTACTCTGCCTTTAATAAGATCGTCTTCCTTACTGAGCGCAGCGTTCCTCTTGGGAGGCTGAATCAACTCAAAGGTGCTAAAGTATACAGGGCTGCAACCCATACTAAAGGACCTCATCACAACCTTTAACCTTGGCGCTTCTCAAGAAAGAATTGACCACCCGCCAAATCAACAAGGATGTGGAAGGCTTCTTAGCCGACCGTACAACCCATAAAAAGTATTCAAGAGAAAGGTTAAAAAGTTATGGGATTATGGGAATGTAGTGGCTGAGCCCTCGCCTACTACTGCATTCGTTGCTACGAATGGACCCAGGGTGTAGCAGTACTCGTAAAGAGACTGGACATCTTTGAGATAGAATGATGCGAACACTGACTTGCTTCTCCAATAGGTTGCATCCATAACACTCTGCAGAGAACGGTTCTGTTTGAAGGCCACTGAAGTAGCCACAGCTCTCACTTCATGTGTCCTTACCTTCAGCAAAGCAAGGTCTTCTTCCTTCAGATGAGAATTTGCTTCTCTAATCAGAAGCCTGATGTAGTAAGAAACTGAGTTCTTAGACATTGGTAGAGAAGGCTTCTTGATAGCACACCATAAGGCTTCTGATTGTCCTCGTAATGGTTTTGACCTTCTTAGATAGTACTTAAGAGCTCTAACTGGGCAAAGTACTCTCTCCAGTTCGTTCCCCACCATGTTGGACAGGCTTGGGATCTCGAACGACTTAGGCCAAGGACGGGAAGGAAGCTCGTTTTTAGCCAAAAAACCGAGCTGCAAGGAACATGTAGCCGTTTCAGATGTGAAACCTATGTTCCTGCTGAAGGCGTGGATCTCACTTACTCTTTTACCTGTTGCTAAGCACACGAGGAAAAGAGTTTTTAATGTGAGGTCCTTAAAAGAGGCTGATTGGAGCGGTTCAAATCCTGATGACATTAGGAACCTTAGGACCACGTCTAGATTCCAGCCTGGAGTGGACAACCGACGTTCCTTTGAGGTCTCAAAAGACCTAAGGAGGTCCTGTAGATCTTTGTTGGAGGAAAGATCCAAGCCTCTGTGGCGGAAAACCGCTGCCAACATACTTCTGTAACCCTTGATCGTAGGAGCTGATAGGGATCTTACGTTCCTTAGATGTAACAGGAAGTCAGCAATCTGGGTTACAGTGGTACTGGTTGAGGAAACTGCATTGGCCTTGCACCAGCTTCGGAAGACTTCCCATTAAGACTGATAGACTCTGAGAGTGGATGTCGTCCTTGCTCTGGCAATCGCTCTGGCTGCCTCCTTCGAAAAGCCTCTAGCTCTTGAGAGTCTTTCGATAGTCTGAAGGCAGTCAGACGAAGAGCGTGGAGGTTTGGGTGTACCTTCTTTACGTGAGGTTGACGCAGAAGGTCCACTCTAGGAGGAAGAGTCCTGGGAACGTCGACCAGCCATTGCAGTACCTCGGTGAACCATTCTCTCGCGGGCCAGAGGGGAGCAACCAACGTCAGCCGTGTCCCTTTGTGAGAGGCGAACTTCTGAAGTACCCTGTTGACAATCTTGAACGGCGGGAATGCATACAGGTCGAGATGGGACCAATCCAGCAGAAAGGCATCCACGCGAACTGCTGCTGGGTCTGGAATCGGAGAACAATACAAGAGGAGCCTCTTGGTCATCGAGGTAGCGAATAGATCTATGGTTGGCTGACCCCACAGGGCCCAAAGTCTGCTGCAAACATTCTTGTGAAGGGTCCACTCTGTGGGGAAGACCTGACCCTTCCGGCTGAGGCGATCTGCCATGACATTCATATCGCCCTGAATGAGCCTCGTTACCAGCGTGAGCTTTCGATCTTTTGACCAAATGAGGAGGTCCCTTGCGATCTCGAACAACTTCCTCGAATGAGTCCCTCCCTGCTTGGAGATGTAAGCCAAGGCTGTGGTGTAGTCGGAGTTCACCTCCACCACCTTGTTAAGCTGGAGGGACTTGAAGTTTATCAAGGCCAGATGAACTGCCAACAACTCCTTGCAATAGAAGTGAAGTGTCCTTTGCTCCTGATTCCATGTTCCCGAGCATTCCTGTCCGTCCAGTGTCGCACCCCAGCCCGTGTCCGATGCGTCCGAGAAGAGACGGTGGTCGGGGGTCTGAACAGCCAATGGTAGACCTTCCTTGAGAAGAATGCTGTTCTTCCACCACGTTAGAGTAGACCTCATCTCTTCGGAAACAGGAACTGAGCCCGTCTCTAGCGTCATGTCCTTTATCCAGTGAGCAGCTAGATGATACTGAAGGGGGCGGAGGTGGAGTCTCCCTAACTCGATGAACAGGGCCAGCGATGAAAGTGTCCCTGTTAGACTCATCCACTGCCTGACTAAGCATCGGTTCCTTCTCAGCATGCTCTGGATGCATTCTAGGGCTTGGAAGATCCTTGGGGCCGACGGACAAGTCCGAAAAGCTTGACTCTGAAGATCCATACCCAAGGAGACAATGGTCTGGGGTGGAACGAGCTGAGACTCCTCAAAATTGACCAGGAGGCCCAGTTCCTTGGTCAGATCCATAGTCCATTTGAAAATCTCCAGACAGCGACGACTTGTGGGAGCTCTTAAAAGCCAGTCGTCTGACGGAGCCGGACACAAGATCATGATACTGCTGCACAGTCTGTAAACTGTCAATCATGGGCAAGCGAGGAAGTACAGTGACAACCCGAATCTGTCTAGACTGTCTGGGTCGTACAGACAACTCCTTAACGGGTTGCTGAGGTTGCCGCACTGCGTCACAACAAGTCCCTTCTGTTGGTTGTTGAACGTCTTCCCCGTGACACATTGACTCCGTAAACAAAAAATCCTCTAACAAGGACTAAGCTTGGACTGCATGTCATGCAACACAGCTCAAGGTCTATGGGAGCAGGTGTGGTAACAGACGGGATTAGCGGCTGAAGTGGAACCATTACCTTCCCTGTAAGCATGTTATGCTTAAATAAAAGTCCATAAGAGGTTATGCAGCTAAAGGCTCCCTCCAAATGACAGAGTCCTCAAGGGAATATCAGAAGGAGGGAGAAAAGAACTTTCTCATCTACAGGGACCTTATCCTAGAAAAGCTAAGTTCTCTGAGTGAGGGTTCACTGGTGCAAAAGCAGCAGACTAGAAGGCAACGTTATGAAACTGCTTGACAGTCTAGTGAGTTGGCAACAACCCAAGATGTGTTGAGAAGCATGCGGTAAGGTATGCAGAGCATGATGTATGCAGAGTATGCTGTATGCAGAGCATGCTGTATGTAGAGCATGTTGAATGCAGAGCATGCTGAATGCAGAGCATGCTGTATGCAGAGCATGTTGTATGCAGAGCATGCTGAATGCAGAGCATGCTGAATGCTGAGCATGTAATAAGCAGAGCCTGCTGTAAGGAAAGCAGAGCGTGTGCATGGCGTTTAACATTTCTCAGAAATTCCATGACCAGTGCTAGAGTGCTTTATGCATGCTTGCATGGGGTTTAAACCATGGTATGAAAATGGAGGTAAGGTATGCTGAACAGCAGAGTCAGAACGAGCTGGAACAACAATAGTTGTGGTTTCCTCTTCAAGACTCCGATGAGGGAACACCTGAGGCTCAGTCTGCAAAGGCTGAATAAAAGACAAGCAGAAGGAAGGCGCATGGGTGGAGGAGGCTGACTCCTAGCATGAGTGGTTGAACCCAAGGGTTGCGCTTGCTGAGCGGTTGGCGGAAGCGGAGTAGCAAGTTCCAGTTCCTGTGGTGTGGGTGGAGCGCGATGAGGAAGAGGCTGCGCAGAACAAGGTAAATGTCTCGCAAGCTGAGGCTCCTGAGGCGCAAGGCTAAGGTGTTGTGGTGCTTGCCTTGTGGAGGGTTGAGCTCGCTGCAGCAAGAGCTGAGGAGACTGACTCATGGACGGGAGAGGTTGTTGTACCTCAACCGAGTGTTGCATCACTGGTGGAGCAGCAAGTGGAGGCGGAGGAAGAGAGGTATAATCCTCCTGATCCCAATGTAAAGGTTGCCTTAAGGAAGGCGGAGGCTGAACACCACAGGGAACAGCAAACTCAGCACGTGGCTCAACATCGTACGCCTGGCAGGTGGAACTGCTGGCAGGTGGTACTGCGATCAGGCGGAGCGAGTGTAGGTGGAGGGAGTGTAGGCGGAGGCGGAGGAGCAACACTCTCAGCCCGACACTCACGCATCAAGTCCGAAAGCTGTGCTTGCATGGACTGTAGTAGAGTCCACAACATCGTACGCCTGGCAGATGGTACTGTGATCAGGCGGAGCGAGTGTAGGTGGAGGGAGTGTAGGCGGAGGCGGAGGAGCAACACTCTCAGCCCGACACTCACGCATCAAGTCCGAAAGCTGTGCTTGCATGGACTGTAGTAGAGTCCACAACATCGTACGCCTGGCAGATGGTACTGTGATCAGGCGGAGCGAGTGTAGGTGGAGGGAGTGTAGGTGGAGGCGGAGGAGCAACACTCTCAGCCCGACACTCACGCATCAAGTCCGAAAGCTGTGCTTGCATGGACTGTAGAAGAGTTCACAACATCGTACGCCTGGCAGGAGGTACTGTGACCAGGCGGAGCGATCATAGGCGGGGGGGAGTGTAGGCGGAGGCGGAGGCGCAACACTCTCAGCCCGACACTCACGCATCAAGACCGAAAGTTGTGACTGTATGGACTGCAGTAGAGTTAACTTGGGGTCGGCAGACACTAAGTTCTGCTGAGGTAAAGCCTTAACAGCAGAGCTCTGTTGTGGCAGAACCTTACTCCTCTTAGGCGGAGTGTAATCAACTAATGACTGAGGAGAGTCAGAGCTAACCCAATGACTGCATTCGGGTTGTGAACTTTAACTTCGTACGTCTGGCATAGGTCTGGACTTAACGTTTAAGAGGTCTTGAGACCTGAGACCAGCGTTACTCTGCCTTTATTTTCTCCCCTAATCTCTTCTGCAGACGAGCAAAATAAGGGCTCAATCGTCTGCGGGTGGGAGTGACGGTCTCGGTAAGACACGCCCACAACCACCGAGAATACTTCTGTGCGCCGATCAAGGCCTGCTGAACCCTTATGCCCTTCGACATTGCTTCTCCCCTGGGCTTGGGAGCTTGCAAGAGGTCCCGGACTGGGAGGACGACTGGCGCGCACAAAAGTACCCTCACGCACTAATCACTTAACACTTTGATTTCTGTTTGCACTTATTTCACTGAACTCGAAACTTTAAGTGGTTTGTACCTGAAATACGCAATTCTATCCTTTCTCAAAGTTAGTAATTGCGAAAACAGAATTACAATGTAACAGAAAAATCTAATGAAAGATAATTCAGTGGTTGGAAAGAGACTAAACACTAGATCACTCTAGAAACGTTTAGTTTCTTCCCCTAAAGAGACTAGGGAGAAGAGCAAAAAACGATAACGACGTTACTCGCACGCCTGGCAGGCTTGAATGAAACGTTTATCCTCTTTCTCCCTCCGTCTCTATCTCTCTCTCTCTCTCTCTCTCTCTCTACTTAGAACCTGAGAGAAGAGCCCAATCATATATATCGTTAAAACATATTATTGTTAAAGGAAAAAACTGAAAAGTTCCTTTATTAGGATCAAAACCATTAAGTTAAGAAAGAAAGAACAAAACGCTAGACACGGTTACTCTTACTGCAACGTGAAACCGTGAACATTCTTTCTCTATCGTAACGATAGAGTGCAAGTTGAACGTTCTGAACGTCAACAACTGCAGAGACAAAACAAAACGTTAGTTCAACTTTGAAAACAGTACGAGACTGTCAAAGAAAATCTTTCAAACTCTGTGGTGGAAATAGCATAATATGTTAACAGGTAAAACCGAAATGACGGGCTCAAAGTTTATTAACTTCGGTAAAAGACCGCCTACTATTAGGAAGGTCGAATATAAACAAATATAAAAATTAATTTTAATGAGTTTATAATAGAAGGAAGTTAATCGAAGAGGCCTATAAGAGGCGGAGAGATATAAAATAAATCTATAACTTTTGTTAAGCAAAATTAAGAAAGAGAGTCTATACTCTCTTAGACACCAACACTTCCGTCTAAGGGAAGGGTCGGCCATTGAAAGGTGAACGAGAGTTCATACTCTCTCGTCACCATAATTAATCAAATTAATTCCAAAAGCTAACTAAGCTAATATAGAAGTTTCCAGTAAAGCGACAGCCGAAATCAAAGAGAAATACTTCACCAAAGTCGTGAAAATACTCCAAGAACATAAGCGTATCCCAGAACGTCTTGCCGGAAGCACGACAGAGGAATAATTGAGGAGGTGTCAACAAGAAGTACTTGAGTACCTGGCCACAGGTGGCGCTGGTAATTACACCCCCTTCTAGTATTGTGATAGCTGGCGTATCCCTCCATAGAATTCTGTCGGGCAACGGAGTTGACAGCTACATGATTATCGGGTAAGTTTAATATTGAAAACTCTTAGCTTATACGCTGTAAACATAATTAACTCTGGTCTCTACCCACCGCCTTGGGTGTGAATCAGCTATTATATATTCACCGGCTAAGTTGAATATTTAAAAAATGTTATTTTCATTAGTAAAATAAATTTTTGAATATACTTACCCGATAATCATGTAGCTGTCAACTCCGTTGCCCGACAGAATTCTACGGAAGGGATACGCCAGCGATCACTATACTAGAAGGGGGTGTACTCACCAGCGCCACCTGTGGCCAGGTACTGCAGTACTTCTTGTTGACACCACCTCAATTTTTCCTCGGTCCACTGGTTCTCTATGGGGAGGAAGGGTGGGTCAATTAAATCATGATTATCGGGTAAGTATATTCAAAAATTTATTTTACTAATGAAAATAACATTTTTCAATATTAAACTTACCCGATAATCATGTAGCTGATTCACACCCAGGGAGGTGGGTGAAAACCAGTATACATGAATATCAGTAAGCTAAGTATCCCGTATTTCATATTATCAGTTATTCAAAATAACAATGAAATTATAAGTACCTGGTAAGGAAGTCGACTTGAACCATTACTCTGCCTTTAATAAGTTCGTCTTCCTTACTGAGCGCAGCGTTCCTCTTAGGAGGCTGAACAACCCTAAGGTGCTGAAGTATAAAGGGCTGCAACCCATACTAAAGGACCTCTACACAACCTCTAACCTAGGCGCTTCTCAAGAACGAATTGACCACCCGCCAAATCAAACAGGATGCGGAAGGCTTCTTAGCCTACCGTAACAACCCAAAAAACAACAATAAAAGCATTCAAGAGAAAGGTTAAAAAGGTTATGGGATTAAGGGAATGTAGTGGCTGAGCCCTCACCTACTACTGCACTCGCTGCTACGAATGGTCCCAGGGTGTAGCAGTTCTCGTAAAGAGACTGGACGTCTTTGAGATAAAATGATGCAAACACTGACTTGCTCCTCCAATAAGTTGCATCCATAATACTCTGCAGAGAACGGTTCTGTTTAAAGGCCATCGAAGTGGCTACAGCTCTCACTTCGTGGGTCCTTACCTTCAGCAAAGCAAGGTCTTCATCCTTCATGTGAGAATGAGCTTCTCTAATCAGAAGCCTTATATAATACGAAACTGCGTTTTTGGACATAGGCATCGAAGGTTTCTTGATGGCACACCATAAGGCCTCTGACTGTCCTCGTATAGGTTTTGACCTATTAAGATAGTATTTCAGAGCTCTGACAGGGCAAAGAACTCTCTCTAGCTCGTTACCCACCATGTTGGAAAGGCTAGGAATTTCGAACGATCTAGGCCAAGGACGTGAAGGAAGTTCATTTTTAGCTAAAAATCCGAGCTGTAAAGAACATGTTGCTGATTCGGATGTAAATCCTATGTTCTTGCTGAAGGCGTGAACCTCACTAACTCTTTTAGCTGTCGCAAGGCAGACGAGGAAAAGAGTTTTGAGAGTAAGGTCTTTGAAGGAAGCTGACTGGAGAGGTTCGAACCTAGGAGACATAAGGAACCTTAAGACTACGTCTAGATTCCAGCCTGGAGTGGACAAACGACGTTCTTTAGAAGTCTCGAAAGATTTAAGGATGTCTTGTAGGTCCTTGTTGGAGGAAAGATCCAAACCTCTGTGGCGGAGAACTGAAGCCAACATACTTCTGTACCCTTTAATCGTAGGAGCCGAAAGAGATCTAACATTCCTAAGATGTAACAGGAAGTCAGCAACTTGGGTTACAGAGGTATTGGTAGAGGAAACTGCATTGGCTCTGCACCAGCTTCGGAAGACTTCCCACTTGGATTGGTAGACTCTACGAGTGGATATCCTCCTTGCTCTGGCAATCGCTCTGGCTGCCTCCTTCGAAAAGCCTCTAGCTCTAGCGAATCTTTCGACAGTCTGAAGGCAGTCAGACGAAGAGCGTGGAGGTTTGGGCGTACCTTGTTTACGTGAGGTTGACGTAGAAGGTCCACTCTTAGAGGGAGAGTCCTGGGAACGTCGACCAGCCATTGTAGTACCTCTGTGAACCATTCTCTTGCAGGCCAAAGGGGAGCAACCAGCGTCAGCCGTGTCCCTTCGTGAGAGACGAACTTCTGAATGACTCTGTTGATGATCTTGAACGGCGGGAATGCATATAGGTCGAGATGGGACCAATCCAGCAGAAAAGCATCCACGTGAACTGCTGCTGGGTCTGGAACTGGGGAACAGTACAAAGGAAGCCTCTTGGTCATGGAGGTGGCGAACAGATCTATCGTTGGCTGACCCCACAAGGTCCAAAGTCTGTTGCACACGCTCTTGTGAAGGGTCCATTCCGTGGGGATGACTTGATCTTTCCTGCTGAGGCGATCTGCTGAGACGTTCATATTGCCCTGAATGAACCTCGTTACCAGTGTGAGGTTTAGACTTCTTGACCAAATGAGGAGGTCCCTTGCTATCTTGTACAGCTTCCTCGAATGGGTCCCTCCCTGCTTGGAGATGTAAGCCAAGGCTGTGGTGTTGTCGGAGTTCACCTCCACCACCTTGTCTAGCAGGAGGGACTTGAAGTTCATTAAGGCCAGATGAACTGCCAGCAGCTCCTTGCAGTTGATGTGAAGCGTTTCCTGTTCCTTGTTCCATGTTCCCGAGCATTCCTGTCCGTCCAAGGTCGCGCCCCAGCCCGAGTCTGATGCGTCCGAAAAGAGATGAAGATTGGGGGTCTGAATCGCTAACGATAGACCCTCCTTGAGAAGGATGTTGGTCTTCCACCACATGAGAGTAGTCTTCATCTCTTTGGTGACAGGAATAGAGACCGCTTCGAGCGTCAAATCCTTGTCCCAGTGAGCTGCTAGATGGAATTGGAGAGGGCGGAGGTGGAGTCTCCCTAACTCGATGAACAGGGCTAACGATGACAGGGTCCCTGTTAGACTCATCCACTGTCTCACCGAGCAACTGTTCCTCTTCAGCATGCTCAGAATGCACTCTAGGGCTTGGCTGATTCTTGGGGCCGATGGAAAAGCCCGAAAAGCTTGACTCCGAATCTCCATTCCCAGGTAAACGATGGATTGGGAGGGAATGAGCTGGGACTTTTCTAAGTTGACCAAAAGACCCAGTTCCTTGATCAAGTCCAAAGTCCAGTTGAGACTCTCCAGACAGCGACGACTTGTGGGGGCTCTTAACAGCCAGTCGTCTAAATAAAGGGAGGCTCTGATGTCCGCTAAGTGGAGGAATTTTGCAATATTCCTCATCAGACGCGTAAACACCATAGGCGCTGTGCTTAGGCCAAAACACAGGGCTTGGAATTGGTACACAACCTTTCCAAAAACGAATCTCAGGAAAGGTTGGGAGTCTGGATGAATAGGAACGTGAAAGTAAGCGTCTTTCAGATCCAACGAGACCATCCAGTCCTCCTGCCTGACCGCTGCTAGGACCGACTTCGTCGTCTCCATAGTGAACGTCTGCTTGGTGACATAAGCATTGAGCGCACTGACGTCCAGCACCGGTCTCCAACCTCCTGTCTTCTTGGCCACCAGAAAGAGACGGTTGTAGAAGCCCGGGGATTGATGGTCCCGGACTATCACCACTGCCTTCTTCTGTAACAGGAGCGACACCTCCTGGTGTAACGCTAGCCTCTTGTCCTTTTCCTTGTAGTTGGGAGAGAGGTTGATGGGAGAAGTGGTCAGAGGGGGATTGCGGCAGAATGGTATCCTGTAACCCTCCCTTAGCCACTTGACAGACTGGGCGTCTGCACCTCTTCTTTCCCAAGCTTGCCAGAAGATCTTGAGTCTGGCTCCTACTGCTGTCTGGAGAGGAGGAGAGTCAGTGTTTGCCTTTCGAAGTCTTGGGACCTTTCTTGGACCTGCCCCTGAAAGAGTCTGGACGGGTACTTCCTCGGCTGGGGGCTCTGCCACGAAAGGGCGGAATAAATCTTGTAGCAGGAGTATCGGCCACTGGGGTGCGGTAAGTTCTAGGAACTGAAGGAGCAACCTTAGCCTTACGAGCTGAAGAGGCCACAAGGTCATGAGTGTCCTTCTGAATAAGGGCCGCAGACAATTCCTTGATAAGCTCCTCAGGGAACAGGAACTTAGAAAGCGGAGCAAAAAGTAACTGAGACCTTTGACAAGAGGTGATACCAGTGGAAAGGAAAGTGCAAAGTTGTTCCCTTTTCTTGAGTACTCCTGAAACAAACATTGAGGCAAGTTCGCCGGACCCATCGCGAATTGCTTTATCCATACAGGACATTATAAGCATGGCCGAGTCCTTGTCAGCAGGGGCAGTCTTCTTGCTCAAGGCCCCCAGGCACCAGTCGAGAAAATTGAAAATCTCAAAGGCGCGAAAGACACCCTTTAAGAAGTGGTCTAAGTCAGAAAAGGTCCAGCAGACCTTAGAGCGCCTCATAGCCGATCTACGTGGAGAGTCAACCAAACTTGAGAAGTCAGCCTGGGCAGAGGCAGGGATTCCCAAGCCTGGTTCCTCTCCTGTGGCATACCATACGCCCGCCTTAGAAGTCAGCTTAGTAGGAGGAAACATAAATGAAGTCTTCCCTAGTTGCTGTTTGGACTGCAACCAATCCCCTAACATTCTTAAAGCTCTCTTAGAGGATCTAGCAAAGACGAGCTTAGTGTAGGCCGACTTAACAGGTTGCATGCCTAGAGAAAACTCAGATGGAGGAGAGCGAGGGGTAGCAGAAACAAAATGATCCGGGTAAACCTCTCTGAAAAGAGCCAGGACCTTGCGAAAGTCAATGGAGGGTGGTAACGACTTGGGTTCCTCCACGTCCGAAGAGGGATCATCTAGATGCGCAGCTTCCTCCTCAGAAACCTCATCACCTGAGTGTTGAGAAGCGAGAGGTAAAGTTACAGCGGTGTGCTGAACAGCAGAATCCTGACAAGCGGGTGCATAAACACTTGCGGTCTCATCCTCAAGTCTCTGTTGAAGAGGATGAGGGCTGGTAAAGACAAAGTCATGAGGCTGGGATGAAGGAGGAGCTGCGGAGGGTTGAGGAGCAAGTGTGGTGAGAGGCGACTGTATAAAAACCTGAGGTTCAGGCTGCAAAGACTGGTCAAGTAGAGGAGAAGGTGGTAGGTGCATGCGTTGAGGCGGCTGACTCATTGCATGAGGTTCCTGTCTCAAGAGTTGCGCTTGCTTCAAGGGTTGAGGTGGTTGCGCAGTAGCAGGTTCTTGTCTCACGAGTTGAGGTTCTTGAGGTGCTTGCCTCAAGAGTTGAGGTTCTCGCCTTGAGGAAAGTGGAGGTAGCAGCTGCGAGAGCTGAGGTGACTGTCTCAAGGATGGGAGAGGTTGTCGTACCTCAAGAGGTTGCTGCCTCGAGGATGGTCTTACTGCAAGAAACTCTTGCCTCAAAGGAAGAGGAGGTTGTAAGGCATAAGACTCCTGTCCCCATTGTTGAGGAGGTTGTCGCGTGGTAAGAGATTCCTGCCTTAAGGAAGGTGGAGGTTGCTGCACAACGCTGGTAACTGGCAACTCCCAACGCGGTAGCTCACGCATGGAGGTAGCTTGAGGAACCTCAACTTCGTACGTCTGGCAGACTGGACTGCGGTGAGGAGGAGCGCTCGCAGGAGGAGGTGTAACCTTCTCTGCCTGAAACTCACGCATTAAGACCGCAAGCTGCGACTGCATGGACTGCAGCAAAGCCATCTTGGGATCAACAGACGATGAGGTCTGTTGAGGCAAAGCCTTAACAGAAGATGAGGTCTGTTGAGGCATCGCCTTACCTCTCTTAGGAGGTGTGCAGTCACCTGATGACTGCGGCGAGTCAGAGCTAACCCAATGACTGCATCCGGGTTGTTGAACTCGTGAGGTCTGGACTTTACGTTTAAGAGGTCTTGAGACCTGAGTCCAGCGTTTTCTCCCCGAAAATTCTTCTGCAGACGAGGAAAATAAAGGCTCAATCGTCTGAGAGTGGGAGTGACGATCTCTGTAAGATACGCCCGCAACCACCGAGGATACTTCTGTGCGCCGATCAAGGCCTGCCGAACCCTTTTGCCCTTCGACATTGCTTCTCCCCTGGGCTTGGGAGCTTGCAAGAGGTCCCGGACTGGGAGGACGACTGGCACGCACAGAAGTACCCTCACGCACAACACTGACACTGACACTAGCACTCGGCACAGCACTGGCACTACCACTTCCCACTGCACTTTTCACCTTAAGTTCCTTGACGTCCGCCAAGAGGAACTTGTGGTCACTCACTACCGATTCCACTTTATCACCTAAAGCCTGAATGGCACGTAAAACATCAGACATATCAGGCTGAGCACAAATAGTAGGTTCGGGGGTAGCCACTACAGGGGGAGGAAAAGGTTGAGGATCATGGGGTGAGGAATAAAGCGAAGAGCGAGCCGAACTCCTCCTAACTCTCTCTCTCTCTAACTTAGTGGTATACTTAAGGAATCGAACAAAATCAAGTTCCGAAAGTCCGGCGCATTCCTCACATCGATCTTCCAACTGACAGGATTTTCCCCTACAGTCGGAACAAGCGGTGTGAGGATCAACCGAGGCCTTCGGAATACGCCTAATACAAGTCCTACATCGTCTTTGGGGAGGAGCTTGAGCAAGGTCGGACATCTTGAATCAAAGAGCTAGTCAAGGGGGATTCCAAATAAAGCAAAAGATCGTTAACCATTAATCAAATCAATATAAAAGCTATCTAAGCTAATAGACAAGTTTCCAGTATAGCGAAAGCTGAAATCTTAGAGCAATACTTCACCAAAAACCGTGAACAAGACTCCAAAATTATAAGCGTATCCATATAGATCTTGCCGGAAGCACGACAGAGGAAAAATTGAGGTGGTGTCAACAAGAAGTACTGCAGTACCTGGCCACAGGTGGCGCTGGTGAGTACACCCCCTTCTAGTATAGTGATCGCTGGCGTATCCCTTCCGTAGAATTCTGTCGGGCAACGGAGTTGACAGCTACATGATTATCGGGTAAGTTTAATATTGAAAATGATATTTTAATTATAAAATAAATTTTTGAATATACTTACCCGGTGAATATATAAATTAAATGACCCTCCCTTCCTCCCCAATAGAGACACAGCGGGAAGAGAAGAATTGAAGGTTTTGTTTACATAAGAGTGGTATCTGGCCGACAGTTGGCGCTGGTGGGCACACCCGCAACCTTCATAGCGATCGCTCGCGAGTTTTTTTTTAGTGTGTTTTCTGTCGAGCCGCAGAGTTGCAGCTATTATATATTCACCGGGTAAGTATATTCAAAAATTTATTTTATAATTAAAATATAATTTTTACCATTTCAAGGGAGAATGTGCCCATGCCAATATCCAAATTACCTGTACAATGTTTCTCTTTATTTTCAAACCTCACTGATGGGTGCATACATTCTAAATTGTTAACATCTCTCCTTGTGAGATTTTTATTTGAAGTTAACTAAAGCTTGGATACAAAGTATTGATACATATGAACGCACAATGTTTTTAGAATGTCACAAATACAGTACTGTATACACATACCTGTACAAGATTAAAGCCTTCCAGAAGTGCCTTAACTTCTTTAATGACAGCAACCTTCTTAGCAGCATCAAACTTATTCATTTTCACAGTGAAACTTGTTTGAACTTTGGCAGGGCCTACAGCCTCTTCTTCATCCTCCTCCTTCAAGTTAGAAAAAAAACATTTAGGAAATTACAACAGGGACATTCCTTCGAGTACATGATTTATACATACAGTTTACAGCACTTGAAAACTGGATATGTGTTTAAGGGAATTTTTTTTCTGAAAGTCTAGATTTCATGGTACAGTACGATAAAATCAGCAAACTATAATCTTAAAAAAAAAAGTAAAACAGATTTGAATTGAAAGAATATACAGTATTTAGAATATTTGGGTTTATAAGATAAGACTTAAAATTTCCCAAAAATAAAACAAAAGATATCTGGTAAATCTATAGTACAAATAGCGATGACAATACAAAGGAAGTTCTTTATCCTATACAGTAGCTGTAAGACTACTGTGTTTATTTGAATGTAGTACAGTTCGGTATATATTATCCAAAAACTAACAAGTGTTGCCAAGTCAACATTACTCTAACATTTGGTAAATATTAATTTTTTACTAAAACATGAAACAACTGTACACAAACAATGCATAACTTGAAAATTGCATTCTGTGTCTAGTAATGGTACTCCAACTAAGTATATGGTAACACCATTACACCTGTTGCTTACATATTATACTGTCCGTACTCCCACATGACTGCCACCAAAGGGCCTCAGTTAGATTTTGCCACTCGTGGGTCTCTATTCTGAGCTTTTAAATCAATACTTCTCCATTCATCATCTCCCACTTCATGCTTCATAGTCCTCAGCCATGTAGGCCTGGGTCTTCCAACTCTTCTAGTGCCTTGTGGAGCCCAGTTGAAAGTTTGGTGAACTAACCTCTTGGGGAGTGTGAAGAGCATGCCCAAACCATCTCCATCTACCCCTCACCATGATCTCATCCACATATGGCACAAGTAATTTCTTATAGTTTCATTTCTAATCCTGTCCTGCCATTACACTCAAAATATTCTTCAAAGGGCTTTGTTCTCAAATCAACAAAATCTGTTGGATATTTTTTCATTGTCATACCACAACTCATGTCCATACAGTAACACTGATCTCACTAAACTGATGTATAGTCTGATTTTTATATGTAATTTCAGGCAATTTGATTTCCAAATTTTACTTAACCTAGCCCTTTGTCTGATTTGCTTTTTTGTCTTTCATTAAATTCAAATTCTAAAGATCTGGATCTCAGCATTAATTTTGTTTCTTTAACTCTGTATGACTTTTAAAATTTTAGGTGTGATTCTCAAGACAGAAAAATTTACTTTTGAGAAGCACATTAGGCCTGTGTCAAATGTTGTTATTGTTTTTAAAATATTTTCTTAATTGTTTATTACTTCTTATATCGTTTATTTATTTCCTTATTTCCTTTCCTCACTGGCTATTTTTCCCTGTTGGAGCCCTTGGGCTTATAGCATCTGGCTTTTCCAACTAATTTTACCTCATTAATCCTTTCTCCTTCCTATGATATTTAATTTTCCATTAAATATTCCGTTCTCATCATCTCTGTCTTTCTTCAATTTATCTTGAGCCCAACCTCGTGATATTTCATGCATTCTATCAAGAAAGATGGAAAGCCCCTGGATACTATGGAAATAACTGCTGAGTTGATATTGGCCAAAAATGAAGTGACCCCAGAAGATTATTTAGTAGAATGTGGCGTGAAGAGGCAAAACCTGATGAATGGGAGCTAGGAGTGATGGTGGAAAGGGAAAAAGAAAAAAGATCTGACTGATTGCAATAATTACAGAGGCATCACACTTACAGAGAGAAAAATTGATGAAAAGCTGAGAGATGAGAAATGAACAAGCAGGATTTGGAATAGGTAGAAGTTATACTGACCAAATATGACAAATTCGAAGATAATTTGTATTTTTCCTAACCATACAAACCTTAGCTATTTACAAAGGGTTATTACTTTTAGCGTAGCTGAAATGGCGAGCCATTAGAATTTAACGAGGGTGTATTACCCCCCGCGCTAGTTAGCGGGGGGGGTAGGGGAGTGGTAGCTAGCTACCCCTCCTCCCCCTCACACACACGTGAATACTCACTTTCACTTAGAGGTAGGACTTGTCTTGGGGGACAGGGCTGGCGGGCAAATATGTGTAAATAGCTAAGGTTTGTATGGTTAGGAAAAATACAAATTATCTTCGAATTTGTCATTTGTTCCGTAACCGAAATACAAACCACGCTATTTACAAAGGGTGACTTATCCCTTAGGAAGGGTGGAAAGTCCCCAGCCATACTGGCTTTGGCTTTACCCGGGGACTCAGAATCCGAGTGAGTCGCACTCGAGAAAAGGAGTCCCTGCACCTCACAAGTTCCTTGCTCCGCAAGGAACCATGTGGCCTACGTAAGCTTGTGTGTGAAGGAAGAAGTGTGACCCGTCTTAGGCAGTTGACCTGGAGTTCCAGAAGGAACTCTGGGTTAGGACGTTCCCAATACCACCTCGTCAGGGTATGGGGGACGCGACAGTATTGACTCAATACTCGGAACACAAGGAAGCATGGTTTACCTGCAGAGGTTCGAGGTCAGCTATGCAGAGACCAGGATGCTGCTTCCCCGTAGAGGGGATGATGAAGAAAGAAGTAAGGGCCAGACATACTTCTTTCGTTCATGCAGACTAAAACCTGATAACAATGCCCTCAACCTTCTGCTACCTGTCCAAAAAGGAGCCTGAGGTTAGACCAGCTGTTGTGTAGCCACCACAGAGCGATAGAAAACGTATCGAGACTCCTGTGGGTCACGCCCTGCAGGAAGCGGGCTGCGAAGGTCATCAGACGCTTCCAGACTCCAGCTTGTAGCACCTGCGTCACAGAGTAGTATTACTCGAAGGCGAGGACGTTGCGATGTATCCAACATCGTGCTGTAGGGCGACGTGACGGGGGAGGGTTTGAAGACAGGTCGAGATGAATGTACTCGAGTCCGGGCTGAAGAGGTATACTGGTGACTCTCCCCCATGTCCTCCATGTGTTCCCAAATCGGCTGCAACTGAGGCCAAACTGCAGCTATTCCCAGCGCTAACCTCTCGATTCCTTACTGGCAAGAAAGAGAAGGTCTTGGGACATAACACACAGAATGGAGACTCGAAATCTTGAATGAATCGGACCGAAGGGTCGGGACCCTCAGATTCTGAGTCTAGCCAACAACTCAGGAGCGAGCCTGAATGTTGCCTTCCCCTCTTCCTTAGAAAGGGGGGAGTAGTAAGAGACCAAGAAGATTGCTTACACACTGGCCGTGGCCAGAGTGAGCAGAAGACCCAAGGCGGAATACAATCCGAGGCCTGTCGTAAAAGGGTCTTGAGAAGATCTCTTAAAGGACTAAAAGTCCGAGCCATGCTCCAAGTTGGAGGTCTTCCTCCGACTAGGGCAGGGACGATCGTAGCTTCGCATGAGCGAGGATAGATCCAGCGGGCAGGAAAGTTATTCCTTTAAGCCTGAAGGTCAGGGAAAGGCTGAGCGACAGGCTTCATTGCCGAGAGCGGAAAGGAGCTTCCTCCCGCCGAAAGGCAATAAGACCGTTATTGCTGGAGAAGAGGCCTCACGGTAAGAGGTATATCTCCCACGGCACCCACCACCTTAGACTCTTCACTTTGCCTGGGAGACCCCTGTGGATGACTATCGCAGATGACGCGACCTCCGTACCGCGACTGTAGCGGGTTGTCTCTTCTAGAGGAGGAAGCGTAGTGTCTCCAGGCATGAAGCCGAAGCGATGCCCCGGTTCGGGAGAGATGTCGCAGTGTGGTTGCTTGAGTAGTCTGCGCCGTGGGAGAAGCTCTCCCGGGAGTTCCGTCAGGGGAAGCAGAGGGTCCAGAAACCGTTCTGCGCATAGTCCCAGTGGAGCTCTCCCATTGAAAGGTTGACAGACAACCTGGTTTTGTTGAGACCCATTGTCCGCAGACAAAAAGGAGGGAAGACGCAGGCGTCGAATTTGTCCCACCATCACCGGAATGCATCTTGCCAGAGTCTCGGGGTCTGAGGCTGGGGGTAAGACTAGTGGAAGCTTGAGGTTCTAAGGTGTTGCGATCAGGTCCCCCAGACCAGCACTTGCTGGTTACCCAAGGTCAAAGACCCCTAGGTACACTCTCTCTATGAGGCTCTGCTCGGATAGTCTGAGAGAGACATTCCCCTGCCTGGAATGAGAGAGCCGATGGTGGAATTGAGAGAATCTCAATCATCCCGGTATCTCTACTACAAGATGTGAAGGTGTGAAAATGCGTCCCCTGCTGGTTAGAATGAAGTCGACGCGCAACGGGGCGACTTGGCAGGAGCTGTAGGATCTGAAGAGGGGCCAGACTAAGGCCCTTAAGCCTGCCTGAATGATGGAGAGGTATCCTTCAGGTCTTGACCATAGGCCTGGACCGGAACATGGGCGCCCCCCCCCTTTCCTTTGACGAGTCCGAGAACCGCATCAAGAATGTGGGGAAAGGACGAGAATATCCACTACCATCAAGAGGCTCCATAGGTCAACACCCATTGCAGGTTTAATAGTTCCGCTGGTCCCATAGGGCCAGGGAGTCCGGTTAAACATTGCCTGAAGCCACCGGGACTTGGATCGCCCCACATGGAACTTATCCTGAGGCGACCGTTCGGACTATAGACGGGTCAATGAGGAAAGAAGAACTAGGAAACGTTCCAAGGTAGGGCTGAAAGCTCTGCTTGACTGAGAACAGGTACTGCGACTCTCCTCAGTCTTGCCACAGTCAACCGAAAGGAAGGCTCGGAGGATGCGGTAACAGAATCTGGCGTACCCAGGTGGTCACCCATCCAAGTACCGACGTTGCTTAACCTCGCTGGACGGACGAGAAGCGGGGTTTCCAATGTGGTAAGGCGGTTGACTCAAAATCATGGCCAGATACTCCAGATGTTGAGGCAGAGGAAGAGAAGGCTCCAAGCAAAATACCATGAGCCCACACTCATGGTCACATTCCGGAAGCTAGTCCCGGCGCTGAAGAAGGTCGAAACCCGAGCCTACCGGAGTTGACCAGCCCTCCAAACAGCAGAGGAGGCGGAAGCCTGCACCTGAGCGGCCAAGAGGAAGGCAGGGAGAGTTCTCTGGGGAAACAAACCTGCTATGCCACGGCGGGATAGCCACACTGCATCATAAGCAGGAATACTTGCAGTCTAGGCTGAATTCGACGAGCACCCTGGAAGATGGATGGAATGGAAACTGAAAGTACCCGTCCTTCCGATCCAGGGTTAAAGGAGTCCTGTCGCCTCGTTACCAGTCTGATCGATTCTGCTGGTCTACGCTGGCCGAAGTTTGTTCGACAAACTTGATCAGGACTGAGAGGTCGACTATGGACATCCCCTCTCAGATCCTTCCTTACAAGAAAGGATCGACTGAGTGGACCGGGGGTGAAGCCGTCGATGATCCTAAGGAAGACCTTCGCCTAAGGTATGGATCATTCTGCCCAACCGGGCAACTCTGCTGACGCTATGGCATAGAGGTTCAGAGACACTGAATTCGCTGACAGAGACAGCAGGCGCGATATCCTTGGCTACTCACAGAGATTGTGCGGGAATGGGCATCGGGAAGCTGTCATTCGGATGAGTAACCTTAAGCATCCTCCCAGCGAAAAAACCTGCAATCCTAGAGTTCGTGAACTCCTTTTAGGCCTATGCCCCCCCGGGGGAATCTCCCGTGCCATCTGTTCCTGACAGGAGGAAACTGCAATTGGACACCTTGTCCCAGTTGTCGTAGCCGATAACTTAGGCCGACGTGGTTGAAAGAAAAGGGCGCTGGAGCCCTGCAGAGTCTGGAAGAAAGCGCCTTGGAGGAGTGAAACCGGAAGTAGATTTACTCCGCACAGCAGCTGTCTAAGTCTCTGTCCTTGGGCACAGACAAAACTCTTCTCAAGGATGGAAGGGTGTCTGAGGTCGTCGACCTCCACAGATGAGACACCCGAAGGAAGCCTTCAGTCAGCGCGTCCAGATGGTACAACATCGAGCTTGTCCGCAAGTAGATACTCAACGACGAAAGGCCAAGGTGTCTGAGCTCGAGAGGAGGAAAGTACCCTTGATCTTCCTGTAGCTTCCTTGAACCAAACCTCGGGCCGTAACCGAGGAGGGAAAGAACCTGGTAAGCTCCCAGAGGAAGAGGTAAGCAGTCACCCCTTGTCCGATGGAGAAATCTTGAACGGAAAGCCCCCCGCCAAAAATCCTTCCAAGGCAGGAGAAGGAGAGAGTACTCGTACAGGAGAGGGGACCCTCGAGACCGACCTCTTGGGAACCAACTTCGCCCTGGGGGAAGTCACCACGAAGTCCACTCCTCTCTTTCTCTTCAGCGTAGGAGAGACAGCCGCTGGTTTGTTACCCTGGCCGGCGAGTACTGGTTTCATAACCCTCATTAACGCCCGTGCCAGCGGACCAAACCATGTCTGCTGCTCCAAGGACACAGAGTCCGAAATCCTCGCTAAGGTGAAAGGGATCGGGCGATCCTTTGGAGTGGACCCGACGGTACCTGCCTGAAAAGAAGGTGGGGAAGAATGCTGTACTGACCTGTCTTCGTCCTGCACTACCAACCTGTGCTTGGATGGAGGTGATCCCGAGTGCCGTCTAGGAGCACGCGTCCCTGCTGCTACCACCGGCTGTGGAATTCGCCGCGAACTATGGTCGCGCGAGGGCGAACGGTTGCGCAAAGGCGAACAGTCGCGCAAAGGCGAACAGTCGCGCAAAGGCGAATGGTCGCGCGGGCGCGCAGGCGAGCGGTCGCGCGGGCGCGCAGGCGAGCGGGCGCGCAGGCGAGCGGGCGCGCAGGCGAGCGGGCGCGCAGGCGAGCGATCGCGCGGGCGCGCAGGCGAGCGATCGCGCAGGCGAGTGGGCAGGTAAATGAACACGTGTCCGAGGCGACGAACGCAAGCGATGGCGTGACGGCGAGGGATCGTGCTGCCGCGTAGGTGAAGAAGATCGCTGGCGATAATGACCGCGTGATGGTAAGCGATGGCGAGCAGCATGTGTAGGTGAATGATCGCGTGAAAGGGTGCGATGGTGATCAGCATCTGCAGGAGGGCGATCGTTCAGGGTTGTGCGATGAGGAGCAGCATGCGTAAGCGGGCAATCGTGCAGGGTTGTGCGATGGCGAGCAGCATGCGCAGGTGAATGATCGCGTTAAAGGGTGCGATGGTGATCAGCATCCGCAGGAGGGCGATCGTTCAGGGTTGTGCGATGAGGAGCAGCATGCGTAAGCGGGCAATCGTGCAGGGTTGTGCGATGGCGAGCAGCATGCGCAGGTGAATGATCGCGTGAAAGGGTGCGATGGTGATCAGCATCCGCAGGAGGGCGATCGTTCAGGGTTGTGCGATGAGGAGCAGCATGCGTAAGCGGGCAATCGTGCAGGGTTGTGCGATGGCGAGCAGCATGCGCAGGTGAATGATCGCGTGAAAGGGTGCGATGGTGATCAGCATCCGCAGGAGGGCGATCGTTCAGGGTTGTGCGATGAGGAGCAGCATGCGTAAGCGGGCAATCGTGCAGGGTTGTGCGATGGCGAGCAGCATGCGCAGGTGAATGATCGGGTGAAAGGGTGCGATGGTGATCAGCATCCGCAGGAGGGCGATCGTTCAGGGTTGTGCGATGAGGAGCAGCATGCGTAATCAGCATCTGCAGTTGAGGGTCGCGCGATGGCGATCAGCGTCCGCAGTTGAGGGTCGCGCGATGGCGATCAGCATCCGCAGTTGAGGGTCGCGCGATGGTGATCAGCATCCGCAGTTGAGGGTCGTGCGATGGCGATCAGCATGCGCAGGTGAGCTAGTAGCTGGCGAACCATGTTCCTTCAGAAGTGTTGGAGAACGTTGGCGTGCCAGCTGTAACACACGTGGGTGATCCGGAGATCGCTGGCGAGCTGATGATCGCTGACGAGCTGATGATCGCTGGCGAGCTGATGATCGCTGGTGAGCTGATGATCGCTGACGAGCAGAAGGCTACGCGTGGAAGCCTGCGCAAAGAAGTCCTTGACCCCGACCTGAACCGAAGTTCTAGATCGCGAGGGCGAACGTGGGCGCACAGGGCACGTAACAGGAACCAACAGGAACCGCAGGGAAGATCATCTTGAAAGCGCTGACGAACAGGAGAGCGCTGATGAGCAGAAGGGCGCGCAGGGAAACCCTGACACGCAAGGGAAGAACCCCCGTGGGGGCAACCCTTTGCCCCGAAGGAATCGTTGTCCGCCGGGAGACTGATGTCCGTCGGAAGACCGCTGTCCGTCGGGCAGACCGTTGTCCGTCGGGAAGACCGTTGCCCGTCGGAAGACGAGATCAGACTGCTGTCCATCTGCACCAAGGCGGAAGATCGAGAAAAAAGGAGTGTAGGCTGCAAACGGAGATCCAAAAGGGCGCCTCAAGCACCCTTATAGGGAGATGAGAGGCCCTTACGACGAGGCGGACGGAGGGCCTTACGGCGAGGGAGGCCAACAGCAACAGCAACAGAAGAAACCTCCGAAGAGGAGTCTCTATGAGTGTACTCTCTCGCGAACGAAAGAGAAACACTTCGAGGAAGAGACTGGTCAGCCAGTGACCTAAAAGGAGCAATCCTCCGAAGAGGAGCTCCTGCAGTTGCCCAGCCCCTTGAGCGAAACTGCAGGTGCGACCGCTCAGCACCAAGAGCATAGTCGCACGAAAAAAAGGCAAGAGAAGAACCCCCCAAAAGGGGAAAAACTCAAGCCTGGACAGGAAAAACTTCCCTCGGAAGGAAAGTTATCCGCCCAAGGAGGCAAGCCTCCTGACTGTTCTAAAATGAACTGGAGAGCTGTCCGTCGACACGGGAGTACTACCAGTAGAAGGAGACACGCCCCTGACGAAAATACAAGGGGGGAGGCAGCAACAGCCGAATCCCCAGGACTCAACCAGACAGCTCACACCGTTGCTATATTACAGAAACGAACTAGATCGGTAACTGTAAAAAAAAAAATAAAATAAATAATATTAGTACACATTCATTCCCCCGGGAAGGCTCCGAAGAGGAATCCCGAGGGAAAGGAACAAGAATTACACAACAGGCACGTGCCCTCACAACCACTTACACTCGCGGAAGGAGAGCTGTAACCAAAACAGAATTATAACAATTATAATTATGTAACTATGTAATTATGTAATTAAAAAATGAATGAACACTAAAGAAAGAACGAAAACCCCGAAAGGAATCGTTCTACAAGCTGAAAAAAAAAAACAACTACAATTAGATTCATAACTAATTGATACAAACGTACGCGTAGCAACCCCCCACACGGAAAGGAAGCTAGGCTACAAGGGCGTAGTAACACGTAGTAAAAGGGTGAACGACCTCAAGAGAGAGAGAGAGAGAGAGAAAGACATAAGTCAAACTCGATCGCCACCCATAAAATACGCCGTGGTGGCCTAACTGCCGAGGCCTCCACGTAGATATCGTACACTACACACACACATCTGAAAAGGAAACATGTTATTTTTATTAATAAAATAAATTTTTGAATATACTTACCCGATAATCATGTAGCTGTCAACTCCGTTGCCCGACAGAATTCTATGGAGGGATACGCCAGCTATCACAATACTAGAAGGGGGTGTATTTACCAGCGCCACCTGTGGCCAGGTACTCAAGTACTTCTTGTTGACACCTCCTCAATTATTCCTCGGTCCACTGGTTCTCTATGGGGAGGAAGGGAGGGTCGATTAAATCATGATTATCGGGTAAGTATATTCAAAAATTTATTTTATTAATAAAAATAACATTTTTCAATATTAAACTTACCCGATAATCATGTAGCTGATTCACACCCAGGGGGGTGGGTGAAAAACCAGTGTACAAGACTAAAGGATAGCTAAGTATCCCGTATTTCATATAATCAGTTATCCACAATAACAATGAAATAATAAGTACCTGGTAAGGAAGTCGACTTGAACCGTTACTCTGCCTTTAATAAGATCGTCTTCCTTACTGAGCGCAGCGTTCCTCTTGGGAGGCTGAATCAACTCAAAGGTGCTAAAGTATACAGGGCTGCAACCCATACTAAAGGACCTCATCACAACCTTTAACCTTGGCGCTTCTCAAGAAAGAATTGACCACCCGCCAAATCAACAAGGATGTGGAAGGCTTCTTAGCCGACCGTACAACCCATAAAAAGTATTCAAGAGAAAGGTTAAAAAGTTATGGGATTATGGGAATGTAGTGGCTGAGCCCTCGCCTACTACTGCATTCGTTGCTACGAATGGACCCAGGGTGTAGCAGTACTCGTAAAGAGACTGGACATCTTTGAGATAGCATGATGCGAACACTGACTTGCTTCTCCAATAGGTTGCATCCATAACACTCTGCAGAGAACGGTTCTGTTTGAAGGCCACTGAAGTAGCCACAGCTCTCACTTCATGTGTCCTTACCTTCAGCAAAGCAAGGTCTTCTTCCTTCAGATGAGAATTTGCTTCTCTAATCAGAAGCCTGATGTAGTAAGAAACTGAGTTCTTAGACATTGGTAGAGAAGGCTTCTTGATAGCACACCATAAGGCTTCTGATTGTCCTCGTAATGGTTTTGACCTTCTTAGATAGTACTTAAGAGCTCTAACTGGGCAAAGTACTCTCTCCAGTTCGTTCCCCACCATGTTGGACAGGCTTGGGATCTCGAACGACTTAGGCCAAGGACGGGAAGGAAGCTCGTTTTTAGCCAAAAAACCGAGCTGCAAGGAACATGTAGCCGTTTCAGATGTGAAACCTATGTTCCTGCTGAAGGCGTGGATCTCACTTACTCTTTTACCTGTTGCTAAGCACACGAGGAAAAGAGTTTTTAATGTGAGGTCCTTAAAAGAGGCTGATTGGAGCGGTTCAAATCCTGATGACATTAGGAACCTTAGGACCACGTCTAGATTCCAGCCTGGAGTGGACAACCGACGTTCCTTTGAGGTCTCAAAAGACCTAAGGAGGTCCTGTAGATCTTTGTTGGAGGAAAGATCCAAGCCTCTGTGGCGGAAAACCGCTGCCAACATACTTCTGTAACCCTTGATCGTAGGAGCTGATAGGGATCTTACGTTCCTTAGATGTAACAGGAAGTCAGCAATCTGGGTTACAGTGGTACTGGTTGAGGAAACTGCATTGGCCTTGCACCAGCTTCGGAAGACTTCCCATAAAGACTGATAGACTCTGAGAGTGGATGTCGTCCTTGCTCTGGCAATCGCTCTGGCTGCCTCCTTTGAAAAGCCTCTAGCTCTTGAGAGTCTTTCGATAGTCTGAAGGCAGTCAGACGAAGAGCGTGGAGGTTTGGGTGTACCTTCTTTACGTGAGGTTGACGCAGAAGGTCCACTCTAGGAGGAAGAGTCCTGGGAACGTCGACCAGCCATTGCAGTACCTCGGAGAACCATTCTCTCGCGGGCCAGAGGGGAGCAACCAACGTCAGTCGTGTCCCTTTGTGAGAGGCGAACTTCTGAAGTACCCTGTTGACAATCTTGAACGGCGGGAATGCATACAGGTCGAGATGGGACCAATCCAGCAGAAAGGCATCCACGAAACTGCTGCTGGGTCTGGAATCGGAGAACAATACAAGAGGAGCCTCTTGGTCATCGAGGTAGCGAATAGATCTATGGTTGGCTGACCCCACAGGGCCCAAAGTCTGCTGCAAACATTCTTGTGAAGGGTCCACTCTGTGGGGAAGACCTGACCCTTCCGGCTGAGGCGATCTGCCATGACATTCATATCGCCCTGAATGAGCCTCGTTACCAGCGTGAGCTTTCGATCTTTTGACCAAATGAGGAGGTCCCTTGCGATCTCGAACAACTTCCTCGAATGAGTCCCTCCCTGCTTGGAGATGTAAGCCAAGGCTGTGGTGTAGTCGGAGTTCACCTCCACCACCTTGTTAAGCTGGAGGGACTTGAAGTTTATCAAGGCCAGATGAACTGCCAACAACTCCTTGCAATAGATGTGAAGTGTCCTTTGCTCCTGATTCCATGTTCCCGAGCATTCCTGTCCGTCCAGTGTCGCACCCCAGCCCGTGTCCGATGCGTCCGAGAAGAGACGGTGGTCGGGGGTCTGAACAGCCAATGGTAGACCTTCCTTGAGAAGAATGCTGTTCTTCCACCACGTTAGAGTAGACCTCATCTCTTCGGAAACAGGAACTGAGCCCGTCTCTAGCGTCATGTCCTTTATCCAGTGAGCAGCTAGATGATACTGAAGGGGGCGGAGGTGGAGTCTCCCTAACTCGATGAACAGGGCCAGCGATGAAAGTGTCCCTGTTAGACTCATCCACTGCCTGACTAAGCATCGGTTCCTTCTCAGCATGCTCTGGATGCATTCTAGGGCTTGGAAGATCCTTGGGGCCGACGGACAAGTCCGAAAAGCTCGACTCTGAAGATCCATACCCAAGGAGACAATGGTCTGGGATGGAACGAGCTGAGACTCCTCAAAATTGACCAGGAGGCCCAGTTCCTTGGTCAGATCCATAGTCCATTTGAAAATCTCCAGACAGCGACGACTTGTGGGAGCTCTTAAAAGCCAGTCGTCTGACGGAGCCGGACACAAGATCATGATACTGCTGCACAGTCTGTAAACTGTCAATCATGGGCAAGCGAGGAAGTACAGTGACAACCCGAATCTGTCTAGACTGTCTGGGTCGTACAGACAACTCCTTAACGGGTTGCTGAGGTTGCCGCACTGCGTCACAACAAGTCCCTTCTGTTGGTTGTTGAACGTCTTCCCCGTGACACATTGACTCCGTAAACAAAAAATTCTCTAACAAGGACTAAGCTTGGACTGCATGTCATGCAACACAGCTCAAGGTCTATGGGAGCAGGTGTGGTAACAGACGGGATTAGCGGCTGAAGTGGAACCATTACCTTCCCTGTAAGCATGTTATGCTTAAATAAAAGTCCATAAGAGGTTATGCAGCTAAAGGCTCCCTCCAAATGACAGAGTCCTCAAGGGAATATCAGAAGGAGGGAGAAAAGAACTTTCTCATCTACAGGGACCTTATCCTAGAAAAGCTAAGTTCTCTGAGTGAGGGTTCACTGGTGCAAAAGCAGCAGACTAGAAGGCAACGTTATGAAACTGCTTGACAGTCTAGTGAGTTGGCAACAACCCAAGATGTGTTGAGAAGCATGCGGTAAGGTATGCAGAGCATGATGTATGCAGAGTATGCTGTATGCAGAGCATGCTGTATGTAGAGCATGTTGAATGCAGAGCATGCTGAATGCAGAGCATGCTGTATGCAGAGCATGTTGTATGCAGAGCATGCTGAATGCAGAGCATGCTGTATGCTGAGCATGTAGTAAGCAGAGCCTGCTGTAAGCAGAGCCTGCTGTAAGCAGAGCCTGCTGTAAGGAAAGCAGAGCGTGTGCATGGCGTTTAACATTTCTCAGAAATTCCATGACCAGTGCTAGAGTGCTTTATGCATGCTTGCATGGGGTTTAAACCATGGTATGAAAATGGAGGTAAGGTATGCTGAACAGCAGAGTCAGAACGAGCTGGAACAACAATAGTTGTGGTTTCCTCTTCAAGACTCCGATGAGGGAACACCTGAGGCTCAGTCTGCAAAGGCTGAATAAAAGACAAGCAGAAGGAAGGCGCATGGGTGGAGGAGGCTGACTCCTAGCATGAGTGGTTGAACCCAAGGGTTGCGCTTGCTGAGCGGTTGGAGGAAGCGGAGTAGCAAGTTCCAGTTCCTGTGGTGTGAGCGGAGCGCGATGAGGAAGAGGCTGCGCAGAACAAGGTAAATGTCTCGCAAGCTGAGGCTCCTGAGGCGCAAGGCTAAGGTGTTGTGGTGCTTGCCTTGTGGAGGGTTGAGCTCGCTGCAGCGAGAGCTGAGGAGACTGACTCATGGACGGGAGAGGTTGTTGTACCTCAACCGAGTGTTGCATCACTGGTGGAGCAGCAAGTGGAGGCGGAGGAAGAGAGGTATAATCCTCCTGATCCCAATGTAAAGGTTGCCTTAAGGAAGGCGGAGGCTGAACACCACAGGGAACAGCAAACTCAGCACGTGGCTCAACATCGTACGCCTGGCAGGTGGAACTGCTGGCAGGTGGTACTGCGATCAGGCGGAGCGAGTGTAGGTGGAGGGAGTGTAGGCGGAGGCGGAGGAGCAACACTCTCAGCCCGACACTCACGCATCAAGTCCGAAAGCTGTGCTTGCATGGACTGTAGTAGAGTCCACAACATCGTACGCCTGGCAGATGGTACTGTGATCAGGCGGAGCGAGTGTAGGTGGAGGGAGTGTAGGCGGAGGCGGAGGAGCAACACTCTCAGCCCGACACTCACGCATCAAGTCCGAAAGCTGTGCTTGCATGGACTGTAGTAGAGTTCACAACATCGTACGCCTGGCAGGTGGTACTGTGATCAGGAGGAGCGATCATAGGTGGGGGGGGGGAGTGTAGGAGGAGGCGGAGGCGCAACACTCTCAGCCCGACACTCCCGCATCAAGACCGAAAGTTGTGACTGTATGGACTGCAGTAGAGTTAACTTGGGGTCGGCAGACACTAAGTTCTGCTGAGGTAAAGCCTTAACAGCAGAGATCTGTTGTGGCAGAACCTTACTCCTCTTAGGCGGAGTGTAATCAACTGATGACTGAGGAGAGTCAGAGCTAACCCAATGACTGCATTCGGGTTGTGAACTTTAACTTCGTACGT
Organism: Palaemon carinicauda; assembly: GCF_036898095.1. Lineage (NCBI taxonomy): Eukaryota > Metazoa > Arthropoda > Malacostraca > Decapoda > Palaemonidae > Palaemon > Palaemon carinicauda. The sequence goes on along the minus strand of NC_090769.1, from coordinate 7,022,524 downwards.
CTGGCATAGGTCTGGACTTAACGTTTAAGAGGTCTTGAGACCTGAGTCCAGCGTTACTCTGCCTTTATTTTCTCCCCTAATCTCTTCTGCAGACGAGCAAAATAAGGGCTCAATCGTCTGCGGGTGGGAGTGACGGTCTCGGTAAGACACGCCCACAACCACCGAGAATACTTCTGTGCGCCGATCAAGGCCTGCTGAACCCTTATGCCCTTCGACATTGCTTCTCCCCCTGGGCTTGGGAGCTTGCAAGAGGTCCCGGACTGGGAGGACGACTGGCGCGCCACAAAAGTACCCTCACGCACTAATCACTTATCACTTTGATTTCTGTTTGCACTTATTTCACTGAACTCGAAACTTTAAGTGGTTTGTACCTGAAATACGCAATTCTATCCTTTCTCAAAGTTAGTAATTGCGAAAACAGAATTACAATGTAACAGAAAAATCTAATGAAAGATAATTCAGTGGTTGGAAAGAGACTAAACACTAGATCACTCTAGAAACGTTTAGTTTCTTCCCCTAAAGAGACTAGGGAGAAGAGCAAAAATCGATAATGACGTTACTCGTTACGCCTGGCAGGCTTGAATGAAACGTTTATCCTCTTTCTCCCTCCGTCTCTATCTCTCTCTCTCTCTCTCTCTCTCTCTCCTCTCTCTCCTCTCTCTCTCTCTCTCTCTCTCTCTCTCTCTCTTGACTTAGAACCTGAGAGAAGAGCCCAATCATATATATCGTTAAAACATATTATTGTTAAAGGAAAAAACTGAAAAGTTCCTTTATTAGGATCAAAACCATTAAGTTAAGAAAGAATGAACAAAACGCTAGACACGGTTACTCTTACTGCAACGTGAAACCGTGAACATTCTTTTCTCTATCGTAACAATAGAGTGTAAGTTGAACGTTCTGAACGTCAACAACTGCAGAGACAAAACAAAACGTTAGTTCAACTTTGAAAACAGTACGAGACTGTCAAAGAAAATCTTTCAAACTCTGTGGCGGAAATAGCATAATATGTTAACAGGTAAAACCGAAATGACGGGCTCAAAGTTTATTAACTTCGGTAAAAGACCGCCTACTATTAGGAAGGTCGAATATAAACAAATATAAAAATTAATTTTAATGAGTTTATAATAAAAGGAAGTTAATCGAAGAGGCCTATAAGAGGCGGAGAGATATAAATAAATCTATAACTTTTGTTAAGCAAAATTAAGAAAGAGAGTCTATACTCTCTTAGACACCAACACTTCCGTCTAAGGGAAGGGTCGGCCATTGAAAGGTGAACGAGAGTTCATACTCTCTCGTCACCATAATTAATCAAATTAATTCCAAAAGCTAACTAAGCTAATATAGAAGTTTCCAGTAAAGCGACAGCCGAAATCAAAGAGAAATACTTCACCAAAGTCGTGAAAATACTCCAAGAACATAAGCGTATCCCAGAACGTCTTGCCGGAAGCACGACAGAGGAATAATTGAGGAGGTGTCAACAAGAAGTACTTGAGTACCTGGCCACAGGTGGCGCTGGTAAATACACCCCCTTCTAGTATTGTGATAGCTGGCGTATCCCTCCATAGAATTCTGTCGGGCAACGGAGTTGACAGCTACATGATTATCGGGTAAGTTTAATATTGAAAATTACTTATTTCTATACTCAAATATATATACAAACATGAAAACATGTCTACATATATATTGAGTAAAAGAAAAGTAAGCGATTAAGACAAAACAGACAATGGCTGCCAAGCGAGGACCAAGACAGAGACGTCTGTCACAGTCCGAGCCAAAAGTGAAAGTGAGTATTCACGTGTGTGTGAGGGGGAGGAGGGGTAGCTAGCTACCACTCCCCTACCCCCCCCGCTAACTAGCGCGGGGGGTAATACACCCTCGTTAAATTCTAATGGCTCGCCATTTCAGCTACGCTAAAAGTAATAACCCTTTGTAAATAGCGTGGTTTGTATTTCGGTTACGGAACAATTTAATTTTAAGACATGTGGTACAGCAATGTGTAGAATATAGAAATCCACTTTTGATGGCATTTGTGGACTATGAAAACGCCTTTGATAGTGTGCACCAGCCAATTATGGGGATAGTCCTGCGTTACTATGAGGAGTTCCTCTTAAATACGTAAATTTGATTAAGTCTTCATGAACATAGCAAGTGCAAAGTTAATGTTTGTGGAGTACTGTCAAATGAATTTCCAGTGAACAGTGGAGTACTCCAAGGGAATGTGTTGTCACCTATGTTGTTTATCCTCCCTCGTGGATTTTTTAAAGCATAGAACAGTTGGGTATGGTAGAGGATTGGTAACAGGAAATCAGCTGACCTAGAGTATGCTGATGATGCAGTCCTTATTAGTAGATCACCACTGGACTTGCAAAGCTTGCTTACATGCCTATTGTACTATACAAGAAAAAATGTGAGTTTGATATACTGTCCTTACTCCCATATGATTACTGTATCAGAAAAAAGTGAGTTTGCTAAATTACATTAAATTTTCTCAAAATACATTCAACTCTATTTAACCATTTGTGACAGAATAGACTACTGTACTTAGTTCTC
>NC_090769.1:7003680-7019474 GCF_036898095.1 Palaemon carinicauda | reverse complement strand
TCTTTCTTGAGAAGCGCCTAGGTTAGAGGTTGTGATGAGGTCCTTTAGTATGGGTTGCAGCCCTTTATACTTCAGCACCTAAGAGTCGTTCAGCATCCTAAGAGGACCGCTACGCTCAGTAAGGAAGACGTACTTATTAAAGGCAGAGTAATGGTTCAAGTCGACTTCCTTACCAGGTACTTATTTATTTTATATTGTTATTTTGAATAACTAATAAAAATGAAATACGGGATACTTAGCTTCTTTGTTAACATGTATACTGGTCTCCACCCACCACCCTGGGTGTGAATCAGCTACATGATCATCGGGTAAGATTAATATTGAAAAATGTTATTTTCATTAGTAAAATAAATTTTTGAATATACTTACCCGATGATCATGATTTAAAGGACCCCGCCCTTCCTCCCCATAGAGAACCAGTGGACCGAGGAGAAAATTGAGGTCTTGTTGACAAGAAGTACTGGAGTACCTGACCACAGATGGCGCTGGTGAGTACACCCCCACCTGTATAGCGATCGCTGGCGTATCCCGACCGTAGATTTCTGTCGGGCAACGGAGTTGACAGCTACATGATCATCGGGTAAGTATATTCAAAAATTTATTTTACTAATGAAAAAGGGATTTTGACGTAGGAAAAATCTATTTCTGGGCGAAGGACCTGTGCCGCCCAGTGAATAAGCTCCATTTAAGCACTTATTCTTAGGTAATTTACTGCTAAATATACCAGAGAAAAAATGTAAAGGAGTGCTAGGTTAACTAGCTCGCTCACCTAATGGTGTCGGTATAAAATTGGGCGTATAATCCAGAGGTCCCGCACTATTTAGATTAATCCACGACAGAGAACCCCAATAGAGGAGAGCCGTTCAACCTCACTCGGTACTACTACAATGCATCCGCTCAGAACCCAACTCCTTAGCACCAAAAGTTTGGGGACTCCAAGGGAGAGGAGCTGGGAGGGTTCACTGGGCGGCACAGGTCCTTCGCCCAGAAATAGATTTTTCCCTACGTCAAAATCCCTTTTCTGGGCTCGAACCTGTGCCGCCCAGTGAATCTATACAAGAGAAAAATGTCACCAAACTTGCAAAATAAAGGAAAAAACATAAGCGTAAGAGAAATACAGGATGCTTTAATCAGAGATGAGTACCAAAAAACAATTATAAGGGTATCTTAAATATGAACATAAATCCAATAAGGTAGGTATAATAATGCCGTGAGTGATAATATATACAGATACTCAGGAGCATAAAAATTTACAAATATAATAACAGTATTCAGGTGCGAGACCAACGAATACAATAGGGTATAAATGAGGCAGGTAAGAGGGAGAGATAAAGAGTCAAGGCATTAACCTGTGAGTTACTCGGGAGTAACTACGCTCCCTGCGGCTACTGTAGAAAATTTTAGGGCTTCCAAATGTTTAAGGTAGTGTTTCTTGAACACTGACGGTGATTTCCACCCTGTATACCTGGAAAGGTCTGTAAAATTCATGTGGTGAAAGAAGTTCACCGAGGTGGCAACCGCCCTGATATCATGTGCAAGAGGAAAAGAGTCAGGGTTAGCTTGTTTAATAAAATACAAAATTTGTTGCCTGATCCCTTTAATAGTAATGGTACCCCAGCCTTGTTCTCTAACGAATAGAGGCCCCGAGGAGTTAGAGGAGGTCCGGGATAGATAAGACCTAAGAGTAGTGACAGGGCACAGCGACGGATCTTGCGTGAGGGGAACAATTTTCCAGGAGGTCCATCTGTTTTGAGGGTCTTCATTCTTAGCCAGAAAGAATTTGTTAGGAGAAAGAAGGACCTCTCCTGAAGGCAGAAAGTCAATATGACCCGGGTCTCTCGACAAGGCTGCCAATTCAGAAATTCTTGCCCCGGAAGCCAAGCTCACTAGGAAAAGTGTTTTCCTGAGAAGGGGCATGTAATCACAAGAACTGTTAATGGTATCAGAAGCCAATTTGAGTACGTCATTAAGGAACCAGGTCACCGGGGTAGGACGAGTAACCGGTTTCAGTCTGGCACAAGCTTTCGGAATTGAAAGCTAACACAGAGTCGGTTAAGTCTATGTTAAAACCCACTAGGAAGATCTTTTTCAGAGCCGATTTAATAGTGGTGATAGTATTGGCTGCCAGACCTGATTCTAATAAAGATCTAAAGAAAGTGACTGTAAGGTTCAAGTTCAAACAGTTCACGTCTGAGTCTATTAAAAATTTTGCCAACTTTTTAACTGCAGAGTCATACTGACGGATGGTGGAATCCCGTTTATCTGATTCTAGGAACAAGGTGTTTTGAGGATCAATATTGGCACCATGCATAGCCGCAAACTTCATAAAGTCCATAAAGTTAGGGCGCTCTGAATGTTTGAGAAAGCGTACACAACGCGTGTTTGTACTATCTGAGACAGAACCGGATTGGGTATCGGGTGAGGGTATAGTCTCAACTCCCGCAGGAGAGGATACCAGTTGCTCTTGGGCCAGTTGGGTGCGACCAAGGCTACTTGTCCCTTGAAGGATCTCAGTTTGTCTAGAACTTTCAGCAAAAGATTCACCGGGGGAAAGAGATAAATCTTTTCCCAGTTGTCCCAATTCTGTGACATGGCATCTGTGGCGTAAGCCTGAGGGTCTAGATTGGGAGCCACATATACTCTCAATTTGTGGTTGGATTCCGTGGCGAAGAGGTCCACTTGGAGGCCGGGAACCTGAGAGAGAATCCACCGAAATGACTTTAGATCGAGTGACCATTCCGATTCTAGAGGGGAGGTCCGGGACAGGGCGTCTGCCACTACATTCCGGACTCCCGCCAGGTGGACAGCTGAAAGATGCCAACGGTTCGAGGCTGCTAGGGAGAATATGGCTACTAGAACATGGTTCAGAGGCCCTGACTTTGACCCGCCTCTGTTGAGGCAGCGGACCACCACTTCGCTGTCGAGGACCAGACGAAGGTGTTGTTTCTTGGGAAGAGCGAGACGTTTCAGGGTTAGAAGAACTGCCATGGCCTCTAGCACATTGATGTGAAAATGGCGGAACAAGGGAGTCCAAAGACCTTGAACTTTCTTGAGCTGAGAATAGCCGCCCCAACCTGATAGGGATGCGTCTGTGTGAATGATTAATTCCGGGGGCGGAAATTGAAGGGGAACTGACTTTGACAGACTGTTTGCTCTTGTCCAAGGAAGAAGTCTTTCCCGTAGAATGGGAGGAAGGCGGACTTTCCTGTCCCGGAGCTTCCGGTTCGCCCTCGAACGCCAGACACGATTGATATCTTTCAATTTTGCCTTCAGAAGAAGATCCGTCACTGAGGCAAACTGAAGGGACCCCAGAATCTTCTCTTGAAGCCGTCTGGAACTTACTTTGTCTTTGAGAAAGCGTTTGGTGTTCCTTGCAATCTCTAACCTCTTGGGTCTGGGAAGACACAGAGTATGAGATATAAGATCCCATTGCAGGCCGAGCCATTGGAACTTCGATTTTGGAAGAAGACGGGACTTCTTGAAGTTGATCTGGAAGCCTAGAGATTGAAGATAATGGATGACTTTGTGAGTGGCTTTTAGGCAATTTTGGGAGTTGTCTTACCAAATGAGCCAGTCGTCCAGATAGGCTACTACTTGAATCCCTTGATTCCTGAGTTCCTGAACAGCAACTTCTGCTAGCTTTGTGAAGATCCTTGGGGCAATGTTGAGCCCGAAAGGCATCACCTTGAAGGAGTAACTTTTGTCCCCTAAGCGAAAGCCTAGGTACGGACGGAAGTGTCTCCCTATCGGGACGTGATAGTAGGCGTCTGTAAGATCGATAGAGGTGGTGACGGCCCCACGGGGAAGTAAGGTCCGCACCTGCGAGACGGTAAGCATTCGAAACTTGTCGCATTGAATGGACAAGTTGAGAAGGGATAGATCTAGAATCACTCTTCTCTTGTCTGAATCCTTCTTCGGGACACTGAACAGCCGACCTTGAAACTTCAGATGTTTCGTTTCTTGTATGGCATTCTTTTGTAAAAGATCCTGGACAAATTCGACCAGGTCCGGGGTGGAATGTTGACGAAATTTGTTCGGAGGAGGAGGTCCTTGAATCCAACTCCACCCTAGTCCCTTGGAGATGATACTGAACGCCCAGGGACTGAACCTCCATTTGTTGCGGAAGGCATAGAGCCTCCCCCCTACCTGCTGCACCTCAGTATTGGTTTGAGGAGTTGCCTCCACGTCCGCCTCGGAAGTTCTTTCCTCTGCGAAAGGCTCTTCCCCTGCCTTTGTTCTGGTTAGAGCCACGGTGGTAGCCTCTACCTCTACCATAACTCTGGGAAGAGCTATGAGCCTCGTAGGACTGGTTAAAGGCAGGGGAAGTGGCGGAGGCACCAGAAAGCTGGCTCTTAGGTAGCAGAACGGTGACATAGTCATCCGAAGGAGCCCGAGAGGTGGAGGGCTGCGCAGGGGCAACAGAAGATGGAGGAAGAGGCAGCCGGAAGTTGGATGAAGCACTCTGTTGTTGCCTGAACTGGGTGGAGGTATATGGTCTAAGCTTCTTCCTACCCCGGGCTTGATAATTTGCGGGGTCATACTTGCGTTTAGGGGTCAAACCCCAACGGGCTTTAACCCTGGATAGGTACGGTCCTCGGACACCCCTTTAAGGGTATACTCGGACGCGAACGACCCCGACGCCAAAAAAAATTCTTGAAAAATCAGTTTTTGCAGTAACCTCCTTTTTTCTTTTGCCAAAAAAAACTTCAATGAATGCTTAAAACAACTGTAAAGATAAATACTACTCATCTGCAGAAAAACTATTTATTATAAATATTTTAAAAAATTAAGTAGAAAAAAAAAAAGACCTGACATAAAAATTCATAAAAAAAAGTTTATACATATATACACAAATCCTTTTAGGAATTGATTCTTGAATGTTTAGGACACATCTTGATGTATTTTGGATGAAGTCAGACCCATGGAGGTGAAGATCTGAAATGAGAAAAAAAGGGTAACTTTTTTTGGCCAAAAAAAATTGTCCAAATTTCATGAATTTTTTTGGGTACCCAAATGAAATAGGAAGTGGCTAATTTTTTTAGGGAATAAACATATGTTATCCTAAAATAGAAATATGTAAAAAAATCTTCATTATTTTGTAAATTACATTTATATCAGGGGCCATATCTAAAGGTAATTTTTTGAGTACTTGGAAATTTCGTAAAAAAATACATATATTTAATATATAATATGATATTTATGCAGGTAAAAATATACCAAAATATCACAAATTCTATAGGGAACAAGAATATATATAGATAGGGCAGCTTACGCTTCGGATATGTCCACAAAATGGCCGCCAACCACACTGACTCAGACTCCCTAATCAGCCACTTGAAATGTAGAAAGGGTATGTCAATTTCAAGGTGTTATTTACTAATCTAATTATTATTGGATATGCATAAAAATTATATGGTGGGTTGCTGGATAATTGTCGATTATTTTACGACTATAAAATTAAAATTCTGACCCAAAAAATTTTTTTTGAAGGGAAATAAAATCGAAAAAAAAATGTAAAACAATATTTTAGCTAAAAAAATTTGATGATATTCAATCAAAAAAAAAGTAAACAAAATTTTCCGACAAATAAACATCTAGAGGAATCATTACTCTGTGATAGTTCCTTAGTACGTAGTAATTTTGAAAGAATTGGGAAAAAACGAAAAAATGGCAATCACCGGAAAATCGAACACATACCTATATATACGCCATATCTGGCTAAAAAAAAGATAGGCATGGGTAGCCAGATCATCTAGAAACACTTTCCAACACTATAAAAATATAAGTTTTGCGACACTACTTGCCAATTCCTTACGGTAACATGACTAAGCAAAAAAATGCAAAACAAATAAAAAGGGGCACTCGTGGAAAAATGGCCATTCTAATATACGGCATTTCAGAAAAAAAAAATTTCAGCCACGTGCTAGGCAAACCATCAAGGCATATTTTCCGACAAATAAACATATAAATGAAATATTACTCTGTGATAGTTCCTTAGTACGTAGTAATTTTGAAAGAAATGGGAAAAAACGAAAAAATGGCAATCACAGGAAAATCGAACACATACTTATATATACGCCATATCTGGCTAAAAAAAAAATAGGCATGGGTAGCCAGATCATCTAGAAACACTTTCCAACACTATAAAAATATAAGTTTTGCGACACTACTTGCCAATTCCTTACGGTAACATGACTAAGCAAAAAAATGCAAAACAAATAAAAAGGGGCACTCGCGGAAAAATGCCCAACATTCTAATATACGGCATCTCAGATAAAAGAAAAAGACATGCACGTGTTAGCCCAACCATCAAGGCACACTTTCTAACACATAAACATGAAAAAAAAATCAATAATATACGGCAATTCCTTACTACGTAGTAAATTTTTACAAATATTGAAAAAAAAAACAGAAATTGGCAACCGCAGTTAAATACCCAATATACCAATAACTACGTCGTATCTGACAAAAACAAAATCACGCATGGGTAGCCAGATCATCTAGACACACTTTCCAACATTAAAAAAGCAAAAGTTTTACGACACTATTTCGCAATATCTTACGGAAAAATGACTTGGCAAAAAAATAAAAAAAAAATAAAAAGGGACACTCGCGGTAAAATGCCCGACATTCTAATATACGACATCTCAGATAAAAAAAAAAAAGACATGCACGTGTTAGCCCAACCATCAAGGCACACCTTCTAACACATAAACATGAAAAAAAAAATGAATAATATACGGCAATTCCTTACTACGTAGTAATTTTTACAAATATTGAAAAAAAAACAGAAATTGGTAACCGCAGTTAAATACCCAATATACCAATAACTACGTCGTATCTGACAAAAACAAAGTCATGCATGGGTAGCCAGATCATCTAGACACACTTTCCAACACTAAACAAGCAAAAGTTTTACGACACTATTTGGCAATATCTTACGGAAAAATGACTTGGCAGAAAAATGAAAAAAAATGAAAAAGGGGCACTCGCGGTAAAATGGTCCTCGTGGTGATGAACGACATTTTAACTAAAAAAAAAAGCATGCACATGGTAGCCAAACAATCCACCAAGACTTTCCACAACTGATAACCTATACAAGTTGCACCATTCTACGACAATTTCATAATACGTAATAACTTTGATAATTATGCAAACTACCTCAGAAGGGTAAACTCGGACGCGAACGACCCCGACGCGTCTCAGAAATCGGGGAAGGAGTACAGCTACAGCAATGCACATCTGGACACTACTAGAGCGTGTAGGGGAGACACCTCCTGCAGGTCGATCACCCACAAATTCAGTCACAGGGGTGAGTCACGTGAGAAAAACCTGTTTTTTTTTGACGCTCGGGGTCGCAAACGACCCACCGTACCTATCCAGGGTTAAGGCTCTGATTAACCCTAGTGGCCTCCGCCAAGACTTCCTCTACGAGATCCTCGGGGAAGAGATTTGAACCCCAACAGGAGGACCGGATGAGTTTATTAGGTTCATGCCTAATCGTCGCCTCAGCTAGAACATGCTTGCGACATCTGCGTTTAGCAGTAGCAAAGTCATACAAATCAAAATATAACGACTGTAACGTAGCCTTGTTGAGAGACTTAAAAATACTCTCCGTATCGTAAGTCAAGGCTATCGACTCCGTGGATGTGGCCAGGTTTAGAGTACGGCCCACACGTAGGCGGGAATCATATTCCTGTTTAATGAGAGATTCCGGGAGACGGGGAAGCTTCTCACTAAACAAGACTGAGGCACAGTCTGCTGCAAGCTTGCCGGAGGTAAAGGTGGTATGGACGTTGTCCCAACACTCAATACCTGAGGGAAGAAGGAGGGAGATTGGATCCACCTCTCGGATGGGAGGCAAGGGCTTCTCCTCCAGAGCATATTGAAAGGCAAGCTCTGCCACCTTATTGACGCATGGAGTCAAGGTGGTCTTGTCCATTAAGAACATCGTAAAGGAGCTTTTATGAGGCGTCAGCATGGTGTTAGTGCAGCCGATGTCATTCAAAAATCTGGCCCAAACAGATTGGGCTTGCTCCTTCGGGAAGATGACCGTCTCTTTGGGGACCTTGTCTAATCGGACTAAAGCTTCCTCGGTAAGTCTGGCATAACCATGAAATGGAAATGCCAGACCCGGAGGAAAGAATTCAAAGTCCTCTAGAGGACGAGTGCCAAGGCCCTCCAGAGTCAACATTCCGTCTGAGAACGGGGAATGAAGAGCCATCCGCCAGGGGTTGTTCTTGGCAAACGGCGGGAGCTTAGAGGCATCCGGTATGAGAGAGCTTTGGACTCTCTCCGGAGCTCCTTGCTCTAAAGCCCCAATTCTCTGACCGAAGTTAGAGAACATCGTGTCCATCCTCGACTGCATCTCCGAAACCAACTTTTCCTGCATCTCCGACACGATGCGAAGCATAGCTGATTCGGAAAGGCCCGGGCTAGCAGCAGGAGGGGCGGAAGGAACTCCCGGGTCGTGAGACTTAGAGGAGGAACCAGAGGTCTTTGAAGACGGGTTCGTACCATGTTTAGAGCCATGAGAAGTCTTATGAGGCTTGCGAGCTTTGGGTAATCTCAGCGCCGGACACACCTGCCTCACTTACCACCCTACCTGTATCCGGCTCGTCTAGCAACATTGGTTCGACGTCCAGGTTCATGGAGGCAACATTGTCCTCCAGACCTCCGGGGGCGTCCGATGGATCTTGCTCTGGGTCGATGAGACCCGTTATAGTGGCATCAATGTGGGCAATGATGGGAGCTGCCACATGCTTAGCCACAGCAGCTGAAGACTTGGCGTTGGGGTAAACCATGGTGCAGTAGTCCTCAGATAGGACGTACGGCCGCTTAGACTTTACATTCCGGGCAAACCCACCAATCCACACCTTCAGTGTGGCCCGAGCCGCAGACTTTTGCTCCGGGGATGCCTGAAATAATAGGGGGAATTATAAAAGGGAGACTCCCAATGGTCCTTCAAGACCATAGATATCTTACTAATAGTAAATAAAATAAGAAGGCAATATAGCCAACGGGACTCACCGAGTCAGATCCAAGGGTAGTGATGAGGTCGAAGCAAATCACACAGTTATCCGGGTGCCATACCACAACGTCTTCCAGTTGAACCCCACAAGGGGCGTGAGATCGGCAGACGGAGTGGCCACAAGGCTGGTGCAGAACAGCTGCACAGGCCGGCGTCAGACAATGCACCATCTGTAAAAAGAATAGTATATGAGAAACTGTAATTCTCTTAATTAGGGGCGGGTCTGGAGGACCCGGGCCTAACATAGGTCTAACACAAGATTAGAGCTTAACTGTACTATTCTTTAAATGGCCTAACATAGGTCTAACACAAGAAAAGAGCTTAACTGTACTATTCTGTTAAGTAGGGGCGGGTCCAGAGGACCCGGGCCTAACATAGGTCTAACACAAGGTTAGACTGTAAAAAATAAAAAATAATTTTTTTTTTTTTTTTTTTTTTTTTTTTTTTAGGGGGCGGGTCCGGAGGACCCGGGCCTAACATAGGTCTAACGCAAGGTTAGAGCTTAACTGTAATATTCTTACATAGGGGCGGGACCGGGGGTCCCGGGCCTAAACATAAGTCTAACTTGAAACTAAAGTATAGCCATCCATTCCGGTCAAGCCGGGAGCATAAAAAAGGATGCAATAACAAGGAATTAAGACACATAGTGTCTGATTTCCCGGGGTGGGGTAGACCCCGGGCCGGGAAATAAAGGTATATTCAATAACAATTCCTTTAGAGACTCCGGGGTAGTGATCTGTCATATATAATCATCATAGGAAATGTTATAAAATAATAGGGGGGCGGAACTGTAACTAAGAACTGCCAATCGAACCCGGAGGGTTTCGTATAACATAAGCCAGAATGAAAAGCGAATATAAAATAGGGTGCACCGGGATCCAACTCTGTTGACCCGTGGCCAACCAGACTAGACAGAGACTAAACCGCCGGGCCACCCGGAGGACAAAGTCCATAAACACTGAACTACCCCCTCTAAAAGGAGGGAAGGCAACGGTCCCTTAGTGGAGGGGGGGAGAAGCCTAGCCTCCCACCTAGCTAGAGGGGGAGCGTGGGGGAGGATCACGTGATACGAGGCAGCAGGGCTACCAACTGACGATCCCCAACAGACAGATCAAACGGAGTAATGGCACAAATATTCATTATAATAATAATAATAGCGTTAAATATATGAATAAACACATAGAAAATTTTTGGGCAAGGCATGCAACATAAATAATTAAATCACAAAAGACACACCTGATGGCTAAAATAACATTGCCGCCTTAGCACGGTCGGCAGCCATAGCGATACGTAAATGATATCGGCCCAAAAATTGAACCACGAGGATTCTAAACGCTAAATAATGAATATTCACAATAACAAATAATATTTGATAATAAAATAATACACATAGTAACACCGCAAGTGAAAATTAAAAGCTCTCAAAAACAGGAGTACCAACTGTAGTGAAATCAAGCAAGATCGGTATGAACGAAGAGAATAACTCCTATAATATAAATATTAAACGATCTAGATTGCTCAAAACACAGTAAAACCCAGCTTGGTACTTAACTTAGACGGTGTCTCCTGGGAAACCGACGAAGAAGCCATAATTCACTAGAAAATATCCAAAATCGAGAGCACTAGAAAAATGCGGGTTACTGCACAAGTCGTGCTAAACGGAGTTGGGTTCTGAGCGGATGCATTGTAGTAGTACCGAGTGAGGTTGAACGGCTCTCCTCTATTGGGGTTCTCTGTCGTGGATTAATCTAAATAGTGCGGGACCTCTGGATTATACGCCCAATTTTATACCGACACCATTAGGTGAGCGAGCTAGTTAACCTAGCACTCCTTTACATTTTTTCTCTGGTATATTTAGCAGTCTCACAGGATACTTTTACAGGAGAGGGGGTTCCCAGCCCCCTCGTCCCGTCCCTTTTTTGAATGTGCGTGGATGTAGTACGATAGAGAGTAAAAGATGTGAGATTGGAAGTATGTTTAGAAGTAGAAGGATGGATGTATTGGCCTTGTGTGAGACAAAGATGAAAGGAAAGGGTGAAGTGATGTTTGGTGAAATGTCTGGTAGAGTGTCTGGGATTGAAAGGGGAAGAGCGAGAGAGGGTGTGGCTTTATTGTTGAGTGAATGGATGACAGGTAAAGTAGTGGAATGGAAGGAGATATCATCTAGGTTAATGTGGGTAAGGGTTAGGTTGGGTAGGGAATGTTGGGCGTTTGTCAGTGCGTATGGGCCAGGTAGTGAGAAAAGTGAAGAAGAGCGGAATGAGTTCTGGAGTGAATTAACTAGGTGTGTAGAAGGACTGGGTAGAAGGAATTATGTAGTTGTTATGGGTGACTTAAATGCTAGAGTGGGTGCTGGAGAGGTAGAAGGTGTCATTGGGAAATATGGCGTACCAGGTGAAAATGAGAGTGGTGAGAGACTGGTAGATATGTGTGTTGAACAAGAGATGGTAATAAGTGCTAGCTTTTTTAAAAAGAAAGATAAAAATAAGTATACATGGGTAAGAGTGGCAAATGGAAGAGTAGTAGAAAGGGCATTAATGGATTATGTGTTGATAACAAAAAGAATGTTTGGAAGATTGAAAGACGTGCACGTGTTTAGGGGTATGGCTAACGGTATGTCTGATCATTTTTTGGTGGAAGGAAAATTGGTTGTAGCAAAAGAGTGGGGGAATAGAGTAGGTGGATGTAAAAGGGAGCTAGTGAGGGTTGAAGAGCTAATAAAACCGGGGGTAAAAAGTAAATATCAGGAAAGGTTGAAAATGGCATATGACGAGGTGAGAGTAAGAGAAACTGGTAATTTAGAGGAGGAGTGGAAGTTAGCAAAAGAAAATTTTGTTGGGATTGCAAGTGATGTATGTGGCAAGAAGGTTGTTGGAGGCAGCATGAGGAAGGGCAGTGAATGGTGGAATGAAGGAGTGAAGGTAAAAGTGGAAGAGAAAAAGAGGGCTTTTGAAGAATGGCTGCAGAGTAATAGTATAGAGAAGTATGAAAAATATAGAGAGAAAAAGGTGGAAGTAAAGCGCAAGGTATGTGAGGCAAAGAGGGCAGCTGACCTGAGGTGGGGTCAGGGACTGGGTCAGTCATATGAAGAGAATAAGAAGAAGTTTTGGAAAGAAGTGAAGAGAGTAAGGAAGGCCGGCGCAAGAATTGAAGAGACAGTGAAAGATGGAAATGGAAGGTTGTTAAAAGGAGAGGAGGTAAGGAAAAGGTGGGCGGAATATTTTGAAAGTTTGCTGAATGTTGAGGATGATAGGGAGGCAGATATAATTGCGGTTCCAGGTGTTGAGGTGCCAGTGATGGGAGATGAGAATGAGAGAGAGATTACAATAGAGGAAGTGAGGAGAGCACTAGATGAAACGAGAGTAGGAAAAGCATCGGGTATGGATGGTGTGAAAGCTGAGATGTTGAAGGAAGGGGGTGTGACTGTACTTGAATGGTTGGTGAGATTGTTTAATGTGTGTTTTGTGTTGTCAATGGTACCAGTAGATTGGGTCTGTGCATGTATTGTACCACTATATAAGGGTAAGGGAGATGTGCATGAGTGTTGTAATTCAAGAGGTATTAGTTTGTTGAGTGTAGTTGGAAAAGTGTATGGTAGAATACTGATTAATAGGATTAAGGATAAAACAGAGAATGCAATCTTGGAAGTACAGGGTGGTTTTAGAAGAGGTAGGGGTTGTATGAATCAGATTTTTACAGTTAGGCAGATATGCGAGAAATATTTAGCAAAAGGTAAGGAGGTGTATGTTGCGTTTATGGATCTGGAGAAAGCATATGATAGAGTTGATAGGGAAGCAATGTGGAATGTGATGAGGTTATATGGAGTTGGTGGAAGGTTGTTGCAAGCAGTGAAAAGTTTCTACACAGGTAGTAAAGCATGTGTTAGAATAGGAAATGAGGTGAGCGATTGGTTTCCGGTGAGAGTGGGGCTGAGACAGGGATGTGTGATGTCGCCGTGGTTGTTTAACTTGTATGTTGATGGAGTGGTGAGAGAGGTGAATGCTAGAGTGCTTGGACGAGGATTAAAACTGGTAGGCGAGAATGATCATGAATGGGAGGTAAATCAGTTGTTGTTTGCGGATGATACTGTACTGGTAGCAGACACAGAAGAGAAGCTTGACCGACTAGTGACAGAATTTGGAAGGGTGTGTGAGAGAAGGAAGTTGAGAGTTAATGTGGGTAAGAGTAAGGTTATGAGATGTACGAGAAGGGAAGGTGGTGCAAGGTTGAATGTCATGTTGAATGGAGAGTTACTTGAGGAGGTGGATCAGTTTAAGTACTTGGGGTCTGTTGTTGCAGCAAATGGTGGAGTGGAAGCAGATGTACGTCAGAGAGTGAATGAAGGTTGCAAAGTGTTGGGGGCAGTTAAGGGAGTAGTAAAAAATAGAGGATTGGGCATGAATGTAAAGAGAGTTCTATATGAGAAAGTGATTGTACCAACTGTGATGTATGGATCGGAGTTGTGGGGAATGAAAGTGATGGAGAGACAGAAATTGAATGTGTTTGAGATGAAGTGTCTGAGGAGTATGGCTGGTGTATCTCGAGTAGATAGGGTTAGGAACGAAGTGGTGAGGGTGAGAACGGGTGTAAGAAATGAGTTAGCGGCTAGAGTGGATATGAATGTGTTGAGGTGGTTTGGCCATGTTGAGAGAATGGAAAATGGCTGTCTGCTAAAGAAGGTGATGAATGCAAGAGTTGATGGGAGAAGTACAAGAGGAAGGCCAAGGTTTGGGTGGATGGATGGTGTGAAGAAAGCTCTGGGTGATAGGAGGATAGATGTGAGAGAGGCAAGAGAGCGTGCTAGAAATAGGAATGAATGGCGAGCGATTGTGACGCAGTTCCGGTAGGGCCTGCTGCTTCCTCCGGTGCCTTAGATGACCGCGGAGGTAGCAGCAGTAGGGGACTCAGCAGTATGAAGCTTCATCTGTGGTGGAAATGTGGGAGGTTGGGCTGTGGCACCCTAGCAGTACCAGCTGAACTCGGCTGAGTCCCTGGTTAGGCTGGAGGAACGTAGAGAGTAGAGGTCCCCTTTTTGTTTTGTTTCTTGTTGTTGTCGGCTACCCCCCAAAATTGGGGGAAGTGCCTTTGGTATATGTATGTATGTATATTTAGCAGTAAATTACCTAAGAATAAGTGCTTAAATGGAGCTTATTCACTGGGCGGCACAGGTTCGAGCCCAGAAATAACATTTTTCATACAATTGTTAACTTGTCATTGAGCAATGAATACCAAGTCTTGGAAATGAATCCCTTTGAGAAATCTTGCCCGACTCGACATTTTCAGTGCTAGTTGTTTTAAGTGAGTTGAAAATGCCTTCCATTTGTGACAGTCTGGATTAGTCAGACCAATATTTAGCTTCTTTGGTTAAAAAAAAATAGGATTTTCATATCAAATTCAAGATAAGCAAATTGATTCATTCAAATTTATTTTCTTGTTTCAGGTCCTTTGTGCCGATGAAACAGATGTTGTTCGCCCACGTACACTCTCTTATGCTGGCAGGAGTGTTAGCTTTCAAATAACTTGTGGAGGTGTGCTGAATAGCACCTTTGCTGAACTATGTGATCGGGTAAGGAAAATCAGTGTCGCAGATTACTTGTAGTCAGTTGCTGTAACATTTATTTAACTGAAAACTTATTACTGATAGTTTATTCTAAATTCTAGGTCAACACAATTCCAAACATCATTTTATATCCAAAAAGAATGTTGTCTGCTGGCTAGCAATAATACACAAGAGCCTCTTGGATCCACAAGTCCCCAGGATATAGTAGCCTCACAAATGGGTTAGATTTCTGCTCTTGGTTAATTTTAAAGGATTCAATTCTTTTATTTCACTGCTGTATAGTTCTTTTCTTGATCTTTTAACTAGTCTAGTATGGTAAAGAAATGAAGTAAAGAATTAACTATAAAGTAGAAATAAAGAAATATTGAATATTTTAAGAAAAATGACAATGTTAAACAGATAAATGAAATATGAAATAAGAATTACATCAACCTGTTCAAAGGGAAAGAATTTGCATCAAGTTTGAGGTATATGGTTACTAGCTAGTCAAGACATTCTTGTTGCTGAGATTTTATTCTTGTGCACTTATTTGTTATGGCCTTCGTATTTTACCCGTACTGGCACATTATGGATGACATTTTTACCCGAGGGATCTCAAGAATAGGCGAAAGAATTATTTGTCGACAGATAAAACACTTGTTGAATGACCAGTGCTTCCCTATCAGACTTGTAGAGAACTTTATGCTGGATAAAAAAATAACAATCATTCATAGTTAGCCATCTCTGCACCCAAAGCACGAGATAACTTATACTACTGATAAGCATAGCACTAATTTTTCTGATAATCAATTTGGTATAAGTCAATAGTCTCTTGAAATGTGTTCATTAATGTACATTAGTAAAAGTTTATGCATAAACATAAGAGAAGTGTGTAGACACTTCACCTTATAAGGATGTTTTAAGGTTATATCATAGATACTGTTTATGAGTAGCCAAAGATGTTTTTTGTTTTGACAAATTTATCTAACAAAATGCCCCGTTTTTTTTAGGCCTTAGGTGCTGCTGATTACATCCAGTTAAGTCATGTTTTCCACACTGTCATCATCAGAGACATTCCTATCCTAAACCAGAAGACCAAAGGTCAAGCTAGACGTTTTATCACACTCATCGACACATTGTATGATAATAAGGTAATTAAGGTTTTGTTTCTATTATATTTTTCTTTTTTATGACACACTTTCTAATTATTTAAATTAATCTTAA
>NC_090769.1:6956709-7003657 GCF_036898095.1 Palaemon carinicauda | reverse complement strand
GTAGTCTGATTTTTATATGTAACTTCAGGCAATTTGATTTCCAAATTTTACTTAACCTAGACATGTGAATCATGCAATAGGAGGAAGAACGTTCAGTTATGCTGCACCGAGACTCTTCAACGACCTTCCACTCGATGTCAAGAATACCAAAAATGTGGCAGCCTTCAAGAAAAACCTGAAGACTTATCTTTTTAGAAAGTGTTATAATAGTGACCTGAAAACTATTAAGCCTGAATACAAATGCTAGCGAAATAACTGATACGATACAGAGCAAAATATTAACTGGAATGAAATTATTTTTTCACACACCAAGGCCCGCCTGAACAGACTTTTAGTGTCTGACGGAGGGCGAGAAATAAACCCGTAAAAGTAAGTAAGTAGCCCTTTGTCTGATTTGCTTTTTTCAGTCTTTCATTAAATTCAAATTCTAAAGATTTGGATCTCAGCATTAATAATGTTTCTTTAACTCTGTATGACCTTTAAAATTTTATGTGTGATTACCGACAGAAAAATGATATTTTAATTATAAAATAAATTTTTGAATATACTTACCCGGTGAATATATAATAGCTGCAACTCTGTTGCTTGACAGACACATACATAAAAAACTCGCGAGCGATCGCTATGCAGGTTGCGGGTGTGCCCACCAGCGCCAACTGTCGGCCAGATACCACTCTCGGATGTAAACAAAACCTTCAATTTCTTCTCATCTCACTGCGTCTCTATTGGGGAGGAAGGGAGGGTCGTTTAATTTATATATTCACCGGGTAAGTATATTCAAAAATTTATTTTATAATTAAAATATCATTTTTAAATATTTAACTTAGCCGGTGAATATATAATAGCTGATTCACACCCAAGGAGGTGGGTAGAGACCAGAGTTAATTAAGTTTACAGCGTATAAGCTAAGAGTTTTTTCATTTTGGCAGTTATCAATATAACAAAACCAAAATAAATAGGTACCTGGTGAGGAAGTTGACTTAGACGATTACTCTGCCTTGTAAGTCTGTCTTCCTCACGGAGCCCAGCGATCCTCTTAGGATGCTGACAGACTCCCATGAGCTGAAGTATCAAGGGCTGCAACCCATACAACAGGACCTCATCAAACCCCTAATCTGGGCGCTCTCAAGAAATGACTTTGACCACCCGCCAAATCAATCAGGATGCGAAAGGCTTCTTAGCCTTCCAAACAACCCATAAAATAATATTAAAAAAATTTCAAGAGACAGATTAAAAGGATATTGGAATTAGGGAAGTGTAGTGGTAGAACCCTCACCCACTACTGCACTCGCTGCAACGAATGGACCCAGTGTGTAGCAGTCCTCGTAAAGAGTCTGGACATCTTTTAAGTAAAAATGACGCGAACACTGACTTGTTTCTCCAAAAAGTCGCGTCCATAATACTTTGCAGAGATTTATTTTGCTTGAAGGCCACGGAGGTTGCTATATCTCTAACTTCGTGCGTCTTAACCTTAAGCAAACATCGGTCTTTCTCATTCAAGTGAGAATGAGCATCTCGTATTAAAAAAAAATCTGATAAAATATGACAAAGAATTTTTTGACATAGGCAATGAAGGTTTCTTAACTGAGCACCATAATGCCTCAGATTTCCCTCGTAATGACTTAGTACGAGCTAAATCGAACTTAAGAGCTCTAACAGGACATAATACTCTTTCCAGTTCGTTGCCTACGATCTCTGATAAGCAAGGAATATCAAAAGATTTAGGCCAAGGACGAGAAGGCAGTTCATTTTTGGCCAGGAAACCAAGTTGAAGTGAACAAGTGGCTTTTTCCTGTAGAAAAGCCGATGTTCTTACTGAAGGCATGAAGTTCACTGACACTTTTAGCCGAAGCCAAGCACACTAGGAAAAGTGTCTTGAGGGTGAGATCCTTCAGGGAGGCTGAATGTAATGGCTCAAACCTGTCTGACATGAGGAACCTTAGGACCATGTCTAAGTTCCATCCAGGAGTTGCCAAACGACGTTCCTTAGAGGTCTCGAAAGACTTATGGAGATCTTGGAAATCTTTATTGTTGGAAAGATCTAAGCCTCTATGTCGAAAGACCGAAGCCAACATGCTCCTGTAGCCCTTAATCGTGGGAGCTGAAAGGGAGCGAACCTTTCTCAGATGTAAAAGAAAATCTGCGATTTGGGCTACAGAGGTACTGGACGAGGACACAGATGCTGACTTGCACCAGTCTCGAAAGACTTCCCACTTCAACTGGTATACTCTAATGGTAGAAGCTCTCCTAGCTCTTGCAATCGCACTGACTGCCTCCTTCGAAAAACCTCTAGCTTATGAGAGTCTTTCGATAGTGTGAAGGAAGTCAGACGAAGAGCGGGGAGGCTTTGATGGACATTCTTTACGTGGGGCTGACGTAACAGATCTACCCTTAGAGGAAGACTTCTAGGAAAGTCTACCAGCCATTGAAGTACCTCGGTGAACCACTCTCTCGCGGGCCAGAGGGTAGCAACCAACGTCAACCTTGTCCCTCCGTGAGAGGCGAACTTCTGCAGTACCTTGTTGACTATCTTGAATGGTGGGAATGCATATAAGTCCATAAAAGACCAATCCAGTAGAAACGCGTCTATGTAGATTGCTTCTGTATCTAGGACTGGAGAGCAAAAGATTGGTAACCTTTTGGTCAACGAGGAGGCAAAGAGGTCTATGGTTGGTTGACCCCAAGAAGCCCAAAGACTCTTGCCCACGTCCTTGTGGAGGTTCCATTCCGTGGGTATCACCTGACCCCTCCGATTGAGACAGTCTGCCAAGACGTTCAAGTCCCCCTGGATGAATCTCGTCAACAGGGAGATGCCTCGAATTCTAGACCATAAGAGAAGGTCCCTTGCGATCTCGAGCAGCATGAAGGAGTGTGTGCCTCCTTGCTTGGAGATGTACGCCAAAGTTGTGGTGTTGTCTGAGTTGACCTCTACCACTTAGTTTCGAAGACGCTTCCTAATATCATCAAGGCCAAGTGGACTGGTAATAGCTCCTTGCCGTTGATGTGCATGCTCTTCTGACTTGAGGTCCACAGACCCGCGCATTCCCGACCGTCCAGGGTCGCACCCAACCCAAACCCGACGCGTCTGAGGACAACACGTGGTTTAGGTTCTTGACTGCTAGGGATAGTCCCTCTCTCAGACTGATATTGCTGTCCCACCATTTCAGGCATGCCTTTATTGGTTCGGAGACTGGGAATGATACCGTCTCTAATGTCTTGTCCTAGTTCCAGTGAGAGGCTAGATGGAACCGGAGAGGCAGAAGGGGTAGTCTCCCTAGTGAGACAAACTGCTCCAGGGATGAGAGAGTCCCTATGAGACTGTTCCAACTCCTAACTGAATAAACGTCTTCTTTTCAGCATTAGTTGGACTTCGAGCAGGGCTTGACTGCGAATCTCCATCCCCAAAAATAGAATAATCTGGGATGGGATCAGTTGGGACTTTTAGGTTGACCACAAGTCCCAACTCCCTGGCCAGACTCAACGTCCAATGTAGATCCTGCAGACAGCGAAGGCTGGACGGTGCTC
Organism: Palaemon carinicauda; assembly: GCF_036898095.1. Taxonomy (NCBI): domain Eukaryota; kingdom Metazoa; phylum Arthropoda; class Malacostraca; order Decapoda; family Palaemonidae; genus Palaemon; species Palaemon carinicauda. The sequence continues at coordinate 7,000,132 of NC_090769.1, read as the reverse complement.
TGAGAAGCCAGTCGTCCATGTACAGGGAGGTCGAAACTGGTACCCCACTTTCCTGTAAACAAACCTCAGAAACGGTTGGGAATCCGGGTGTATAGGAATGTGGAAGTATGCCTCCTGAAGGTCGAGAGAGACCATCCGGTCGCCTTCCATAAATGCTGTCAAGACAGCCTGGTAGACTTCATCGTGAAGTTTGTCTTGACAATGAACACATTAAGCGCACTTGCCTCTTACGTACTCCTGCAGTGAACATGGCTGCCAAATCATGGAGCCATCCCTGAGGGACTTGTTCCTGCAGAGAATGTGGCTGTCAGATCATTGGAGCCATCCCTGAAAGCCTTGTTTATGCATGACATAATTGTACAGCAAAACTTCAAAGGCTCGAAAACAGCTGTGAAGTTGACCTGTAAAATCTTGGAGCGTCTCATGGCCAAGCGCCAGGGAGAGTCTATGAGGTTTGAGAAGTCTATCTGGGCAGAGGCAGGAACTCCCAAGCCGAGAACTTCTCTCGTGTCATATCAGACTCTCGCTCTATAAGCCAGTTTAAAAGAAGGGAAAGCAAAGGCTGTATCCCCCAAACTCCTCCTGGTGATAAACCAGTCGCCTAGCAAACGTAAAGCTCTCTAGGAGAGCGAGAGAGCACTAGCTTATAACAACGGCTTCGAAGTAGCTAGGCCTAGTGTAAGCTCTGACGTTTAGGCGAACGAGGAGCAGCAGTTACAAAAAGATCCGGACAAAGATCCTTAAAAATCAGCATGATTTATTTAAAGTCCATAGAGGGCTAAGCAGCTTTAGGCTCCTCTCCGTCTGACAGAGTCCTCAAGGGAATATCAGTAGGAGGGGGAACAGCAACTTCCTCATCTAAAGGGATCTTGTCCGATAATAGCTGAGTCTCAAGCAAGGGAGAGACCTACCGTGGTGGCAATGCTTTACAAGCAGAGTCCACACGCACTGGTGCATTAGTAGCGGACCAGGACGCAACGTCATGTAACTGCTTGACAGTCTGTGAACTGTCAACAACAACAGGTGCGAGAGACCAGGACGCAACGTCATGTAAATGCTTGACAGTCTGTGAAATGTCAACAACAACAGGTGCGTGAGGACGCGCAGCGTCCACTCGAGACTGCTTTGACCGCCTAGACTGAGCAGTCAAAACAACTCTAGAATGCGGAGGTTGACGCTCAGCGTCAAAATAAGTCAACTCCGATTGTTAGCGAACGTCCTGAACGTCAACAGGAGCATCAGCAAGTGGCCTAACGTCCAAATGTGGCTGAAAATCCACACGAGACCGCATCGAGTGTGGTTCTAAACAACCTGACTGACGTGACTTAGCTACGCCAACGTCAACAGGACGCACAAAGGAACGTTAGGGTGGCTGAAAGCCAGGATCTCGATGAGATAAACGGCTAGGCTCAACGGACTTATCGGCAGAATAGTCTTCCATAAGGGAGGCAAGCTTATTCTGCATGTCTTGCCATTTTAAAAGTCAAAGAAAGCCCATACCCTCTTTGTCATCAAAAATTAAATCTATCCAAAAACGAGTTCAAGATTTAAGATGAAGATAAAACACCTGCACTGCGAAAGCTCAACCAAAATGAAGTACTTCACCAAATATGTTGAGAAAACTCCAGGTTCTACAGCGAGTAAAAGTACGTCTTGTCGACACGTCGACAGAGAAGAAATTGAAGGTTTTGTTTACATCCGAGAGTGGTATCTGGCCGACAGTTGGCGCTGGTGGGCACACCCGCAACCTGCATAGCGATCGCTCGCGAGTTTTTTATGTATGTGTCTGTCGAGCAACAGAGTTGCAGCTATTATATATTCACCGGCTAAGTTAAATATTTAAAAATTTACTTTTGAGAAGCACATTAGGCCTGTGTCAAATGTTGTTATTGGTTTTAAAATATTTTCTTAATTGTTTATTACTTCTTATATCGTTTATTTATTTCCTTATTTCCTTTCCTCACTGGCTATTTTTCCCTGTTGGAGCCCTTGGGCTTAAAGCATCTGGCTTTTCCAACTAATTTTACCTCATTAATCCTTTCTCCTTTCTATATTTAATTTTCCCTTAAATATTCCGTTCTCATCATCTCTGTCTTTCTTCAATTTATCTTGAGCCCAACCTCGTGATATTTCATGCATTCTATTAAGAAAGATGGAAAGCCCCTGGATACTATGGAAATAACTGCTGAGTTGATATTGGCTAAAAATGTGAGTTGATATTGGCCAAAAATGAAGTGACTCCAGATTATTTAGTAGAATGTGGCATGAAGAGGCAAAACCTGATGAATGGGAGCTAGGAGTGATGGTGGAAAGGAAAAAAAAAAAAGATCTGACTGATTGCAATAATTACAGAGGCATCACACTTACATCAGTTGTCATTCTAAAGAGACTAGAGAAAAATTGATGAAAAGCTGAGAGATGAGAAATGAACAAGCAGGATTTGGAATAGGTAGAAGTTATACTGACCAAATTTTCATTTTAAGACATGTGGTACAGAAATGTGTAGAATATAGAAATCCACTTTTGATGGCATTTGTGGACTATGAAAGAGCCTTTGATAGTGTGCACCAGCCAATTCTGGGGATAGTCCTGCGTTATTATGAGTTCCTCTTAAATACGTAAATTTGACTAAGTCTGTTCATGAACTTAGCAAGTGCAAAGATGTTATTTTTATTAATAAAATAAATTTTTGAATATACTTACCCGATAATCATGTAGCTGTCAACTCCGTTGCCCGACAGAATTCTATGGAGGGATACGCCAGCTATCACAATACTAGAAGGGGGTGTATTTACCAGCGCCACCTGTGGCCAGGTACTCAAGTACTTCTTGTTGACACCTCCTCAATTATTCCTCGGTCCACTGGTTCTCTATGGGGAGGAAGGGAGGGTCGATTAAATCATGATTATCGGGTAAGTATATTCAAAAATTTATTTTATTAATAAAAATAACATTTTTCAATATTAAACTTACCCGATAATCATGTAGCTGATTCACACCCAGGGGGGTGGGTGAAAACCAGTGTACAAGATTAAAGGATAGCTAAGTATCCCATATTTCATATAATCAGTTATCCACAATAACAATGAAATAATAAGTACCTGGTAAGGAAGTCGACTTGAACCGTTACTCTGCCTTTAATAAGATCGTCTTCCTTACTGAGCGCAGCGTTCCTCTTGGGATGCTGAATCAACTCAAAGGTGCTAAAGTATACAGGGCTGCAACCCATACTAAAGGACCTCATCACAACCTTTAACCTTGGCGCTTCTCAAGAAAGAATTGACCACCCGCCAAATCAACAAGGATGTGGAAGGCTTCTTAGCCGACCATACAACCCATAAAAAGTATTCAAGAGAAAGGTTAAAAAGTTATGGGATTATGGGAATGTAGTGGCTGAGCCCTCGCCTACTACTGCATTCGTTGCTACGAATAGACCCAGGGTGTAGCAGTACTCGTAAAGAGACTGGACATCTTTGAGATAGAATGATGCGAACACTGACTTGTTTCTCCAATAGGTTGCATCCATAACACTCTGCAGAGAACGGTTCTGTTTGAAGGCCACTGAAGTAGCCACAGCTCTCACTTCATGTGTCCTTACCTTCAGCAAAGCAAGGTCTTCTTCCTTCAGATGAGAATTTGCTTCTCTAATCAGAAGCCTGATGTAGTAAGAAACTGAGTTCTTAGACATTGGTAGAGAAGGCTTCTTGATAGCACACCATAAGGCTTCTGATTGTCCTCTTAATGGTTTTGACCTTCTTAGATAGTACTTAAGAGCTCTAACTTGGCAAAGTACTCTCTCCAGATCGTTCCCCACCATGTTGGACAGGCTTGGGATCTCGAACGACTTAGGCCAAGGACGGGAAGGAAGCTCGTTTTTAGCCAAAAAACCGAGCTGCAAGGAACATGTAGCCGTTTCAGATGTGAAACCTATGTTCCTGCTGAAGGCGTGGATCTCACTTACTCTTTTACCTGTTGCTAAGCACACGAGGAAAAGAGTTTTTAATGTGAGGTCCTTAAAAGAGGCTGATTGGAGCGGTTCAAATCCTGCTGACATTAGGAACCTTAGGACCACGTCTAGATTCCAGCCTGGAGTGGACAACCGACGTTCCTTTGAGGTCTCAAAAGACCTAAGGAGGTCCTGTAGATCTTTGTTGGAGGAAAGATCCAAGCCTCAGTGGCGGAAAACCGCTGCCAACAAACTTCTGTAACCCTTGATCGTAGGAGCTGATAGGGATCTTACGTTCCTTAGATGTAACAGGAAGTCAGCAATCTGGGTTACATTGGTACTGGTTGAGGAAAACTGCATTGGCCTTGCACCAGCTTCGGAAGACTTCCCATTAAGACTGATAGACTCTGAGAGTGGATGTCGTCCTTGCTCTGGCAATCGCTCTGGCTGCCTCCTTCGAAAAGCCTCTAGCTCTTGAGAGTCTTTCGATAGTCTGAAGGCAGTCAGACGAAGAGCGTGGAGGTTGGGTGTACCTTCTTTACGTGAGGTTGACGCAGAAGGTCCACTCTAGGAGGAAGAGTCCTGGGAACGTCGACCAGCCATTGCAGTACCTCAGTGAACCATTCTCTCGCGGGCCAGAGGGGAGCAACCAACGTCAGCCGTGTCCCTTTGTGAGAGGCGAACTTCTGAAGTACCCTGTTGACAATCTTGAACGGCGGGAATGCATACAGGTTGAGATGGGACCAATCCAGCAGAAAGGCATCCACGCGAACTGCTGCTGGGTCTGGAATCGGAGAACAATACAAGAGGAGCCTCTTGGTCATCGAGGTAGCGAATAGATCTATGGTTGGCTGACCCCACAGGGCCCAAAGTCTGCTGCAAACATTCTTGTGAAGGGTCCACTCTGTGGGGAAGACCTGACCCTTCCGGCTGAGGCGATCTGCCATGACATTCATATCGCCCTGAATGAGCCTCGTTACCAGCGTGAGCTTTCGATCTTTTGACCAAATGAGGAGGTCCCTTGCGATCTCGAACAACTTCCTCGAATGAGTCCCTCCCTGCTTGGAGATGTAAGCAAAGGCTGTGGTGTAGTCGGAGTTCACCTCCACCACCTTGTTAAGCTGGAGGGACTTGAAGTTTATCAAGGCCAAATGAACTGCCAACAACTCCTTGCAATAGATGTGAAGTGTCCTTTGCTCCTGATTCCATGTTCCCGAGCATTCCTGTCCGTCCAGTGTCGCACCCCAGCCCGTGTCCGATGCGTCCGAGAAGAGACGGTGGTCGGAGGTCTGAACAGCCAATGGTAGACCTTCCTTGAGAAGAATGCTGTTCTTCCACCACGTTAGAGTAGACCTCATCTCTTCGGAAACAGGAACTGAGCCCGTCTCTAGCGTCATGTCCTTTATCCAGTGAGCAGCTAGATGATACTGAAGGGGGCGGAGGTGGAGTCTCCCTAACTCGATGAACAGGGCCAGCGATGAAAGTGTCCCTGTTAGACTCATCCACTGCCTGACTAAGCATCGGTTCCTTCTCAGCATGCTCTGGATGCATTCTAGGGCTTGGAAGATCCTTGGGGCCGACGGACAAGTCCGAAAAGCTCGACTCTGAAGATCCATACCCAAGGAGACAATGGTCTGGGATGGAACGAGCTGAGACTCCTCAAAATTGACCAGGAGGCCCAGTTCCTTGGTCAGATCCATAGTCCATTTGAAAATCTCCAGACAGCGACGACTTGAGGGAGCTCTTAAAAGCCAGTCGTCTGACGGAGCCGGACACAAGATCATGATACTGCTGCACCGTCTGTAAACTGTCAATCATGGGCAAGCGAGGAAGTACAGTGACAACCCGAATCTGTCTAGACTGTCTGGGTCGTACAGACAACTCCTTAACGGGTTGCTGAGGTTGCCCACTGCGTCACAACAAGTCCCTTCTGTTGGTTGTTGAACGTCTTCCCCGTGACACATTGACTCCGTAAACAAAAAATCCTCTAACAAGGACTAAGCTTGGACTGCATGTCATGCAACACAGCTCAAGGTCTATGGGAGCAGGTGTGGTAACAGACGGGATTAGCGGCTGAAGTGTAACCATTACCTTCCCTGTAAGCATGTTATGCTTAAATAAAAGTCCATAAGAGGTTATGCAGCTAAAGGCTCCCTCCAAATGACAGAGTCCTCAAGGGAATATCAGAAGGAGGGAGAAAAGAACTTTCTCATCTACAGGGACCTTATCCTAGAAAAGCTAAGTTCTCTGAGTGAGGGTTCACTGGTGCAAAGCAGCAGACTAGAAGGCAACGTTATGAAACTGCTTGACAGTCTAGTGAGTTGGCAACAACCCAAGATGTGTTGAGAAGCATGCGGTAAGGTATGCAGAGCATGATGTATGCAGAGTATGCTGTATGCAGAGCATGCTGTATGTAGAGCATGTTGTATGCAGAGCATGCTGAATGCAGAGCATGCTGTATGCAGAGCATGTTGTATGCAGAGCATGCTGAATGCAGAGCATGCTGAATGCTGAGCATGTAGTAAGCAGAGCCTGCTGTAAGCAGAGCCTGCTGAAAGGAAAGCAGAGCGTGTGCATGGCGTTTAACATTTCTCAGAAATTCCATGACCAGTGCTAGAGTGCTTTATGCATGCTTGCATGGGGTTTAAACCATGGTATGCTGAACAGCAGAGTCAGAACGAGCTGGAACAACAACAGAGGTTTCCTCAACTTGAGGGAAAACCTGAGGTTCAGACTGCATAGGCTGAACAACAGTCGGAGCAGAAGGCAGGTGCAAGGGTGAAGGAGGTTGACTCCTAGCAAGAGTTGCACACAAGGATTGCACCAGCTGAGCGGAGGACGGAGGCGGAGTAGTCCGTTCCTGTTCCTGAGAGATGAGTGGAGCATGAGAAGGTTGAGGCTGCGCAGAACAAGGTAAAGTTCTAGCAAGCTGAGGCTCCTGAGGCGCAAGTGCATGGTGTAGATGAGCTTGCCTAGATGAGGGTTGAACTCGGTGCAGCGCTGGTTGAGCAGACAGACTCACGGAGGGGAGAGGTTGTTGTACCCCAACCGAGAGTTGCACCACTGGTGGAGCAGCAAGGGGAGGAGGAGGAAGAGTGTAACTCTCCTGATCCCAAAGCAAGGGTTGCCTTAAAGAAGGCTGAGGCTGAACAACACTGTGAACAGCAAACTCCGAAAGTGGTTCAACATCGTACGCCTGGCAGATGGTGCTGCGACCAGGCGGAGCAGGTGCAGGCTGGGCGAGCACAGGCGGAGCAGGTGCAGGCTGGGCGAGCACAGGTGCAGCGAGAACAGGTGGAGGGAGTGCAGGAGGTGCAACACTCTCAGCCCGACACTCACGCATCAAGTCCGAAAGCTGTGCTTGCATGGACTGTAGTAGAGTCCACAACGTCGTACGCCTGGCAGATGGTACTGTGATCAGGCGGAGCGAGTGTAGGAGGAGGGAGTGTAGGCGGAGGCGGAGGAGCAACACTCTCAGCCCGACACTCACTCATCAAGTCCGAAAGCTGTGCTTGCATGGACTGTAGTAGAGTCCACAACATCGTACGCCTGGCAGATGGTACTGTGATCAGGCGGAGCGAGTGTAGGAGGAGGGAGTGTAGGCGGAGGCGGAGGAGCAACACTCTCAGCCCGACACTCACTCATCAAGTCCGAAAGCTGTGCTTGCATGGACTGTAGTAGAGTTCACAACATCGTACGCCTGGCAGGAGGTACTGTGATCAGGCGGAGCGATCATAGGCGGGGGGGAGTGTAGGCGGAGGCGCAACACTCTCAGCCCGACACTCACGCATCAAGACCAAAAGTTGTGACTGTATGGACTGCAGTAGCTGCATTCGGGTTGTGAACTTTAACTTCGTACGTCTGGCATAGGTCTGGACTTAACGTTTAAGAAGTCTTGAGACCTGAGACCAGCGTTACTCTGCCTTTATTTTCTCCCCTAATCTCTTCTGCAGACGAGCAAAATAAGGGCTCAATCGTCTGCGGGTGGGAGTGACGGTCTCGGTAAGACACGCCCACAACCACCGAGAATACTTCTGTGCGCCGATCAAGGCCTGCTGAACCCTTATGCCCTTCGACATTGCTTCTCCCCTGGGCTTGGGAGCTTGCAAGAGGTCCCGGACTGGGAGGACAACTGGCGCGCACAAAAGTTCCCTCACGCACTAATCACTTATCACTTTGATTTCTGTTTGCACTTATTTCACTGAACTTTAAGTGGTTTGTACCTGAAATACGCAATTCTATCCTTTCTCAAAGTTAGTAATTGCGAAAACAGAATTACAATGTAACAGAAAAATCTAATGAAAGATAATTCAGTGGTTGGAAAGAGACTAAACACTAGATCACTCTAGAAACGTTTAGTTTCTTCCCCTAAAGAGACTAGGGAGAAGAGCAAAAAACGATAACGACGTTACTCGTACGCCTGGCAGGCTTGAATGAAACGTTTATCCTCTTTCTCCCTCCGTCTCTATCTCTCTCTCTCTCTCTCTCTCTCTTGACTTAGAACCTGAGAGAAGAGCCCAATCATATATATCGTTAAAACATATTATTGTTAAAGGAAAAAAAAAAACTGAAAAGTTCCTTTATTAGGATCAAAACCATTAAGTTAAGAAAGAATGAACAAAACGCTAGACACGGTTACTCTTACTGCAACGTGAAACCGTGAACATTCTTTCTCTATCGTAACGATAGAGTGCAAGTTGAACGTTCTGAACGTCAACAACTGCAGAGACAAAACAAAACGTTAGTTCAACTTTGAAAACAGTACGAGACTGTCAAAGAAAATCTTTCAAACTCTGTGGCGGAAATAGCATAATATGTTAACAGGTAAAACCGAAATGACGGGCTCAAAGTTTATTAACTTCGGTAAAAGACCGCCTACTATTAGGAAGGTCGAATATAAACAAATATAAAAATTAATTTTAATGAGTTTATAATAAAAGGAAGTTAATCGAAGAGGCCTATAAGAGGCGGAGAGATATAAAATAAATCTATAACTTTTGTTAAGCAAAATTAAGAAAGAGAGTCTATACTCTCTTAGACACCAACACTTCCGTCTAAGGGAAGGGTCGGCCATTGAAAAGTGAACGAGAGTTCATACTCTCTCGTCACCAAAATTAATCAAATTAATTCCAAAAGCTAACTAAGCTAATATAGAAGTTTTCCAGTAAAGCGACAGCCGAAATCAAAGAGAAATACTTCACCAAAGTCGTGAAAATACTCCAAGAACATAAGCGTATCCCAGAACGTCTTGCCGGAAGCACGACAGAGGAATAATTGAGGAGGTGTCAACAAGAAGTACTTGAGTACCTGGCCACAGGTGGCGCTGGTAAATACACCCCCTTCTAGTATTGTGATAGCTGGCGTATCCCTCCATAGAATTCTGTCGGGCAACGGAGTTGACAGCTACATGATTATCGGGTAAGTTTAATATTGAAAATTAATGTTTGTAGAGTACAGTACTATCAAATGAATTTCCAGTGAACAGTGGAGTACTCCAAGGGAATGTGTTGTCACCTATGTTGTTTATCCTTCTCATGGATTTTTTAATCCATAGAACAGTTGGGGATGGTAGAGGATTGGTAACAGGAAATTAGCTGACCTAGAGTATGCTGATGAAGCAGTCCTTATTACTAGATCACCACTGGACTTGCAAAGCTTGCTTACATGCCTATTGTACTATACAAGAAAAATGTGAGTTTGATATACTATCCTTACTCCCATATGATTACTGTATCAGAAAAATGTTATTTTGATAATAAAATAAATTTTTGAATATACTTACCCAGTGATTATATAAGCTGCAGCTCTGCTGCTCGACAGAAAACTCTACGGAAAAAATCCGCCAGCGATCGCTATGCAGGTAGGGGGTGTACTTCAACAGCGCCATCTGTCGTCCAGATACCCAGTACTCATTGTAAACAAAGAACTCAATTTTCTCCTCGGTCCACTGCGTCTCTATTGGGGAGGAAGGGAGGGTCCTTTAATATATAATCACCGGTTAAGTATATTCAAAACTTTATTTTATTATCAAAATAACATTTTTCAATATTTAACTTAGCCGGTGATTATATAAGCTGATTCACACCCAGGATGGTGGGTAGAGACCAGCAATAAATATGTTATTTTCCTTAGTAAAATAAATTTTTGAATATACTTACCCGATGATCATGTAGCTGTCAACTCTGTTGCCCGACAGAAATCTAAGGTCGGGATACGCCAGCGTTCGCTATACAGGTGGGGGTGTACACAACAGCGCCATCTGTGAGCAGGTACTCAAGTACTTCTTGTCAACAAGAACTCAATTTTCTCCTCAGTCCACTGGTTCTCTATGGGGAGGAAGGGAGGGTCCTTAAATTCATGATCATCGGGTAAGTATATTCAAAAATTTATTTTACTAAGAAAACAACATTTTTCAATATTAATCTTACCCGATGATCATGTAGCTGATTCACACCCAGGGTGGTGGGTGGAAACCAGCATACATGTTAACATTAGAAGCTAAGTATCCCGTATCTTATTTTAGCAGTTATTCAAAATAACAAACATAAAATAAATAAGTACCTGGTAAGGAAGTCGACTTGAACCATTACTCTGCCTTTTTAAGTACGTCTTCCTTACTGAGCCTAGCGATCCTCTTAGGATGCTGAGCGACTCCTAGGTGCTGAAGTATGAAGGGCTGCAACCCATACTAAAGGACCTCATCACAACCTCTAATCTAGGCGCTTCTCAAGAAAGAATTTGACCACCCGCCAAATCAACCAGGATGCGGAAGGCTTCTTAGCCTTCCGGACAACCCAGAAATATTTCAAGAGAAAGATTAAAAAGGTTCTGGAATTAGGGAATTGTAGTGGTGGAGCCCCCACCACTACAGCACTCGTTGCTACGAATGGTCCCAGAGTGTAGCAGTTCTCGTAAAGAGACTGGACATTCTTAAGATAAAAGACGCGAACACTGATTAGCTTTTCCAAAAGGTTGCGTCGAAAATATTTTGCAGAGATCTATTTTGTTTAAAGGTCACGGAAGTTCTGACAGCTCTAACTTCGTGTGTCCTTACCTTCAGCCAAGCTTGGTCTTCCTCATTCAGAAGGGAATGAGCTTCTCGTATTAACAGTCTGAAAATAATAGGATAAAGAATTCTCTGACATAGGCAAAGATGAATTCTTAACTGAACACCATAAAGCTTCAGACGGGCCTCGTAAAGGTTTTTAAAATAGAACTTAAGAGCTCTTACAGGACATAATACTCTTTCTAGTTCATTTCCAACCATACGATAAGTTGGGAATAACGAACGATATTGGTCAAGGCCGAGAAGGCAGCTCGTGTTTGGCTAGAGAACCAAGATGTAGAACATGTAGCCGTTTCGGATGAAAATCCGATGTTCTTGCTGAAGGCATGAATCTCACTGACTCTTTTAGCTGTGGTTAAGCATATCAGGAAAAGAGTCTTAAAGGTGAGATCTTTCAGGGAGGCTGATTGAAGTGGTTCGAACCTGTCTAACATAAGGAATCTTAGAACCACGTCTAAATTCCAACCAGGTGTAACCAAACGACGCTCCTTCGTGGTCTCAAAAGACTAAAGGAGGTCCTGTAGATCTTTATTGTTGGAAAGATCTAAGCCTCTGTGACGGAAGACTGATGCCAACATGCTTCTGTAACCCTTGAAAGTGGGAGCTGAAAGAGATCGCTCTTTCCTCAGATATAAGAGGAAGTCAGCTATTTGAGTTACAGAGGTACTGGTCGAGGATACGGATACTGACTTGCACCAGTTTAGGAAGATTTCCCACTTCGATTGGTAGACTCTAAGGGTGGATGTTCTCCTTGCTCTAACAATCGCTCTGGTTGCCTCCTTCGAAAAACCTCTAGTTCTCGAGAGTCTTTCGATACTCTGAAGGCAGTGAGACGAAGAGCGTGGAGGCCTTGGAGTACCTTCTTACGCGTGGCAGACGTAGCAGGTCCACCCTTAGGGGAAGAGTTCTGGGAACGTCTACCAGCCATCGAAGTACCTCGGTAAGTTATTCTCTCGCGGGCCAGAGGGAAGCAACTAGTGTCAACTTTGTCCCATCGTGAGAGGCGAACTTCTGCAGTACCTTGTTGACAATCTAGAACGGAGGGAATGCATATAGATCTAGATGAGACTAATCTATTAGAAAGGCATCTAAAAGAACCACTGCTGGGTCCGGGATAGGTGAGCAAAGTATTGAGAGCCTCTTGGACATCGAGGTTGCGAAGAGATCTATGGTTGGCTGGCCCCAGGTGACCCAAAGTCTCTTGCATACATCTCTGTGGAGGGTCCAATATGTTGGAATTATTGTCCCTTCCTACTGAGACAATCTGCTAAGACATTCAAGTTGCCTTGGAAGAAACTTGTTACTAGTGAAAAGTCTAGACCTGTTGAACAGGAGAGGAGGTCACTAGCGAACTCGCACCATGTCAGAGAGTAGGTCCCTCCTTGCTAGGAGATGAACATCAAAGCAGGGAGTTGTCCGTGTTGACCTCCACTACTTTGTCTTGAAGGAGAGACCTGAAGCTTTTCCAGGTCAGACGTACTGCCAGAAGCTTCTTGCAGTTAAAATGCATTGTCCTTTGACTCGAGTTCCATAATCCCGAGCATTCCCTACCGCCTAAGGTCGCACCCCAGCCTACGTCCGATGCGTCTGAGAAGAGAACGTGGTTGGGAGTCTGAACAGTCAGGGGAAGACCCTATAAAAGGTTGATAAAGTCCTTTCATCAGGTTAGACCAGACTTATCTTCCGGAAACCGGGATCGAGACCGCTTCTAGCGTCTTGTCCTTTTCCAGTGAAGAGCTAGATGAAACCGAAGAGGACGGAGGTGTAGTCTTCCAAGTGACACCAATTAAACCACGGATGACAGTGTCCTAACCAGACTCATCCACAGCCTGACAGGGCCGTATTCCTTCTTCAGCATCTTCTGGATGGATAGCAGGGCTGGGGGTTGATCGTCTTGTTCAGCCATGTCCTCATCAGAGGGTTCCTCATCCGAAACTGATGAGGAAACGGCAACGGAGTGGGCAACGTCTGACTCGCTGAATCCGGTCGCACTGGTGGATGCGTGACGGAGCCGGACACAAGATCATGGTACTGCTGCACAGTCTGTGAACTGTCAACCATGGGGATGCGAGGAAGTACAGCGACAACCCGAAACTGTCTAGACTATCTGGGTAGTGCAGACAACCCCTTATCGGGTTGCTGAGGTTGCCGCACTGCGTCACAACAAGTCACCTCTGCTGGTTGTTGAACGTCTTCCCAGTGACACACTGAACGTCCACAACCACCTCCGAGAGTAGCTTAACGTCAACGTGCGACTGGCAACCCACACTGGGTCGCACCGGTGGAGGAACCATCTCAACTGGCGGACGTGAGTAGGATACCTCAGCGTCAACAGGGCGTACAACCAACCGGTAGGAAGGTCGTTGGCAAGAAGGTTCTTCTCCGTAAAAAATCCTCTATCAAGGACTAAGCTTGGACTGCATGTCTTGCAACAAAGCCCAAGGTCTATGGGAGCAGGTGTGGCAACAGACGGGGTTAGCGACTGAAGCGGAACCATTTACCCTCCCTGGAAGCATGTTATGCTTTAATTAAAGTCCATAGGAGGCTAAGCAGCTTAAGGCTCCTCTCCAAATGACAGAGTCCTCAAGGGAATATCAGAAGGAGGGAGAACAGCACTTTCTCATCTACAGGAACCATGTCCGAGAAAAGCTAGGTTATCTCAGTGAGGGTTTCACTGGTGCAAAAGCAGCAGACCAGAAGGCAACGTTATGAAACTGCTTGACAGTCTGTGAACTGTCAAAAACTGAACTGTCAACCACAACAGGAGCGTGAGGACATACAGCACTGGTGTATTAGTAGCAGACCAGAAGGCAACGTCATGTAACTGTTTGACAGTCTGTGAGTTGGCAACAACCAAAGTTGTGTGGGGAAGCCTCAACTCCTGACTGACTAGTTTGCTGCGGGCGAGTGGCGGTAACCACAGTGTGTTGCGGAGGCTGACACACCGTGTCAAAACACGGCAGCTTGTGGTAGCTCACGCACGGCAACGGAGTGCTCCGTGTGTCTGTGGGAGTCATCATACATCTGGCAGGGTTGACTGTGCATGGGTGGAGGAGCTCTCACAACAAGAGTGTGGGAGCAGGAAGCCATGCCGGGCGCACAACCGTGGTAGGTGTAGGCCCACGGGTGCATCGTCAACCTTCTCCGCAGTCGGAGTGTGGGAGCTGGCAACAACAAAAGCGGAGTGTTGGTGCGTGGGAGGGACTGCCGTGGGTTGCGGAGCATGCCGTATGGGATGCGGAGCATGCCGCATGGGTTGCGGAGCATGCCGCATTGTGTCAAAACACGGCAGCTCTACAGCACCTTCCCACTGCTGATGCGGTAGCTCACGCATGTCAATGGAGGGTGCAGCATGAACATGCGTCTGGCAGGGTCGACTGCGCATCGGAGGTGGAGCTCTCACAGGTGGAGTGTGGGAGCAGGCAGCCGCAGTATCTGCTGAGCGCACAACCGTGGAAGGTTGTAGATTAACAGGTGCATTGTCAACCTTCCAGCACGATACTCCTGCATGAAGGAGCAAGCTGAGACTGTATAGTCTGCAGCATGGACCACTAGGGTCTATGAAAGACGGCAACAAACGGAGCTACAGTCCGTTGTGACTGAGGGTCTAAAACAGCTGGTGCGGCAACAGACGGAGTTACTGCCTGTTGCGGTACCACCTTGCCTCTCTTGGGAGGTGTGCAGTCGTCGGATGACTGGAGCGAGTCCGAACTGACCCAGTGGCTACACCTAGGCCGTTGGACTTGCGCGGAAGGGACCGACTTGCACTTAAAAGCTGCAAGATTTGGTCCATGGTTTCTGCGAGAAACCTCTTCCGCAGACGAGGAAAAAATGGGCTCTCTCGTCTTTGTGTGGGTGGGGTGATCACGTCGGCAACGTGTGTAGATACACCCGAAACCACGGAAGGAAACGTCTGTTCGTCGATCAAGACCTGTGGAACCCATAAGTCCTTCGACATTACTTCTCCCCTGGGCTTGGGAGCTTGTAAGAGGTATCGGACTAGGTGAACAACTGGCACGAACAGACGAACCCTCGAACGCAACACTGTAACACTTTGCGCATATCACTTTATCACTTTTGATTTTCTGTTTGCACTTATTTCACTGAACTCGAAACTTTAAGTGATTTGTACCTGAAACACGCAATCCTATCCTTCATTAAAAGGTAGTAATTGCGAAAACAGTTTTACAATGTAACAGAAAAACATAATGAAAGATAAAGAAATCAGTGGCTGGAAAAGAGACTAAACACTAGATCAAATAAACTACGTTTAAAATCTCTCACCGCATAAAGCCTGGGAACAAGAATAAAACTCTAGAAACGTTTTACCTTCTTCCCCTATAGCGACTAGGGAGAAGAGTAAAAAACGAGAACAACGTTACCCGCTTGAACGAAACGTTTATTCTCCTCTCTCTCCCTCCGTCTCTATCTCTCTCTCTCTCTCTCTCTTGACTTAGAACCTGAGAGATGAGCCCAATTATATATCGTTAAAACATATTATTTGTTAAAGGAAAAAAAACTGAAAGATTTCCCAAATAAAAAGTTCCTTTATTAGAATTAAAACCATTTAAGCTAAGAAAGAATGAACGAAACGCTAGAATCGGTTTACTCTTACTGCAACGTGAAACCGTGAAATACTCTCTCTCTATCGTAACGATAGAGCGCATGTTGAACGTTCTGAACGTCAACAACTGCGGAGACTAAACTAAACGTTAGTTCATCTTTGAAAACAGTACGAGACTATCAAAGAAATTCTTTCAAAAACATTAAAATTAAAATAGCATAAATTCTTAAAAGGAAATACGATATGACGGGCTCAATGTTAATTAACTTCGGTTCCAAGTAAGGACCGCCTACTATTAGGAAAGGTCGCATATAAACAAACATAAAAATTAATTTTTATAAGTTTATAATAAATGGAAAGTTAATCGAAGAGGCCTATAAATGGCGGAGAGATATAAAATAAATCTATAACTTTGTTAAGCAAAATTACCAAAAACCTAAACACACTTCCGTCTAAGGGAAGGGTCGGACATTTAAAAGTGAAAGAGAGTCTATACTCTCTTCGTCACCAACACTTCCGTCTAAGGGAAGGGTCGGCCATTTAAAAGTGAAAGAGAGTCCATACTCTCTTTGTCACCATAATTAAATCTATCCAAAACGAGTTCAAGTTTTGAAATGAAGATAAAACCCCTGCATAGCGAAAGCTCAAAACTGGAATAGTGTACTTCACCAAAAAGTTGTGAAAACAAATCCAGTTAGGGACGGCGTATTAGTAGGTCTTGCCGGTGGCACGACAGAGGAAAAATTGAGTTCTTGTTGACAAGAAGTACTTGAGTACCTGCTCACAGATGGCGCTGTTGTGTACACCCCCACCTGTATAGCGATCGCTGGCGTATCCCGACCTTAGATTTCTGTCGGGCAACAGAGTTGACAGCTACATGATCATCGGGTAAGATTAATATTGAAAAGTTTACATTATTATGAGCTAAGGATTTTTTTTTTTTTAGAAGTTATCAAAATAACAAAAACAAAATAAATAGGTACCTGGTAAGGAAGTCGACTTGAACAATTACTCTGCCTTTTTAAGTATGTCTTCCTTACTGAGCCTCGCGATCCTCTTAGGATGCTGAGCGACCCCTAGGATCTGAAGTATGAAGGGTTGCAACCCATACCACAGGACCTCATCAAAACCTCTAATCTAGGCGCTTCTCAAGAAAAGAATTTGACCACCCGCCAAATCAACCAGGATGCGAAAGGCTTCTTAGCCTTCCGGACAACCCAAAAACAACAATAAAAACATTTCAAGAGAAAGATTAAAAAGGTTATGGAATTAGGGGATTGTAGTGGTTGAGCCCTCACCCACTACTGCACTCGCTGCTACGAATGGTCCCAGAGTGTAGCAGTTCTCGTAAAGAGACTGGACATCTTTAAGATAAAAAGACGCGAACACTGACTTGCTTCTCCAATAGGTTGCGTCGATTATACTTCGCAGAGATCTATTTTGTTTAAAGGCCACTGAAGTTGCGACAGCTCTAACTTCATGTGTTCTTACCTTCAGCAAAGCTTGGTCTTCCTCACTCAGATGTGAATAAGCTTCTCGTATTAACAGTCTGATAAAATAGGATAAAGCATTCTTTGACATAGGCAAAGATGGTTTCTTAACTGAACACCATAAAGCTTCTGACTGTCCTCGTAAAGGTTTAGTTCGTCTTAAAAAGAACTTAAGAGCTCTCACAGGGCATAAGACTCTTTCTAGTTCATTTCCAACCATATTCGATAGGCTTGGAATATCGAACGATTTCGGCCAAGGACGAGAGGGTAGCTCGATTTTGGCTAGAAAACCAAGTTGTAGAGAACATGTAGCCGTTTCAGATGAAAATCCGATGTTCCTGCTGAAGGCGTGAATCTCACTGACTCTTTTAGCTGTGGCTAAGCAAACCAGGAAAAGAGTCTTTAAAGTGAGATCTTTAAAGGAGGCTGATTGTAGCGGCTCGAACCTTTCTGACATGAGGAATCTTAGTACCACGTCTAAATTCCAACCAGGTGTAGCCAAACGACGCTCCTTCGTGGTCTCAAAAGACTTAAGGAGGTCCTGTAGATCTTTGTTGTTGGAAAGATCTAAGCCTCTGTGACGGAAGACTGATGCCAACATGCTTCTGTAACCCTTGATAGTGGGAGCTGAAAGAGATCGTTCTTTCCTCAGGTATAAAAGGAAGTCAGCTATTTGAGTTACAGAGGTACTGGTCGAGGATACAGATACTGACTTGCACCAGTTTCGGAAGACTTCCCACTTCGATTGGTAGACTCTAAGGGTGGATGTCCTCCTTGCTCTAGCAATCGCTCTGGCTGCCTCCTTCGAAAAGCCTCTAGCTCTCGAGTGTCTTTCGATAGTCTGAAGGCAGTCAGACGAAGAGCGTGGAGGCCTTGGTGTACCTTCTTTACGTGTGGCTGACGTAGAAGGTCCACCCTTAGAGGAAGAGTTCTGGGAACGTCCACTAGCCATCGAAGTACCTCGGTGAACCATTCTCTCACGGGCCAGAGGGGAGCAACTAACGTCAACCTTGTCCCTTCGTGAGAGGCGAACTTCTGCAGTACCTTGTTGACAATCTTGAACGGGGGGAATGCATATAGGTCTAGATGTGACCAATCTAGGAGAAAGGCATCTATATGAACTGCTGCTGGGTCCGGGATTGGTGAGCAATATATTGGGAGCCTCTTGGTCATCGAGGTTGCGAAGAGATCTATGGTTGGCTGGCCCCATGTGGCCCAAAGTCTCTTGCACACATCCTTGTGTAGGGTCCATTCTGTTGGAATGATTTGTCCCTTCCGACTGAGGCAATCTGCCATGACATTCAAGTTGCCTTGGATGAACCTCGTTACTAGTGAAATGTTTAGATCTTTTGACCAGGTGAGGAGGTCCCTTGCGATCTCGTACAACGTCATAGAGTGGGTCCCTCCTTGCTTGGAGATGTACGCCAAAGCCGTGGTGTTGTCCGAGTTCACCTCCACCACTTTGCCTTGAAGGAGAGACTTGAAGCTTTTCAAGGCCAGATGAACTGCCAGTAGCTCCTTGCAGTTGATATGCATTGTCCTTTGACTCGAGTCCCAAGTTCCCGAGCATTCCCGACCGTCTAATGTCGCGCCCCAGCCCGTGTCCGATGCGTCCGAGAAGAGAACGTGGTTGGGAGTCTGAACAGCCAGGGGCAGACCCTCTCTGAGGCTGATACTGTCCTTCCACCAAGTCAGGGCAGACTTCATCTTCTCGGAAATGGGGATCGAGACCGCTTCTAGCGTCTTGTCCTTTTTCCAGTAAACAGCTAGGTGATATTGAAGAGGACGGAGGTGTAGTCTTCCTAACGATACGAACTGTTCCAGGGATGATAGTGTCCCTATCAGACTCATCCACTGCCTGACTGAACATCGTTCCTTCTTCAGCATGTTCTGGATGCATAATTGGGCTTGACTTGTTCTGGGGGCCGACGGAAAAGCCCGAAAAGCTAGACTGTGAATCTCCATCCCTAAATACACAATAGTTTGGGATGGGATCACTTGAGACTTTTCCATATTGACAAGGAGACCCAATTCCTTGGTCAGATCTAGAGTCCACTTTAGATCCTTCAGACAGCGACGACTGGAAGAAGCTCTTAGAAGCCAGTCGTCCAAATAGAGGGAGGCTCTGATGTCCGCTAAATGAAGGAATTTGGCTACATTCCTCATCAGCCTCGTAAACACAAGAGGAGCTGTGCTTAGGCCAAAGCACAGGGCTTGAAACTGGTAGACAACCTTTTCGTAAACAAATCTCAGGAAAGGTTGGGAGTCTGGGTGGATGGGGACGTGGAAGTATGCGTCCCTTAGGTCTAAAGAGACCATCCAGTCTTCCCTTCTGACCGCTGCTAGAACGGACTTTGTGGTCTCCATGGAGAACGTCTGCTTTGTGACAAAGACATTCAGCGCACTGACGTCTAGCACTGGCCTCCACCCTCCTGTCTTCTTTGCCACTAAGAAGAGACGGTTGTAGAAGCCCGGGGTTTGATGGTCCAGGACTTTGACTACCGCTCCCTTTTCTAGTAAGAGAGACATCTCCTGTTTCAATGCTCGTCTCTTGTCTTCCTCTCTGTACCTGGGAGAGAGATCGATGGGAGACGTTGCTAGAGGGGGTTTTCGTACAAACGGGATCTTGTACCCCTTTCTGAGCAACTTCACAGATTGTGCATCTGCGCCTCTCTTCTCCCAGGTCTGCCAGAAGTTCTTGAGTCTGGCTCCCACTGCTGTCTGAAGAAGCTGGCAGTCAGACTCTGCCTCTAGAGGACTTGGTTCCTTTCTTCTTCCCACGTCTCCCTTCGGCACGAGCACCTCCTCTGCTGGAGGCTCTGCCACGAAAGGGCGGAATAAATCGGGACGCTGGAGTGTCCATCCTTGGTCTAGCTGACAAGGTAGGCAAAGGGGTGGCTTTGCGGGCAGAGGACGCAACCAGGTCATGAGTGTCCTTCTGTATCAAAGAAGCAGCAATCTCCTTAATCAAGTCCTCTGGAAAAAGGCACTTAGAAAGAGGAGCAAACAGAAGTTCGGATCTTTGACAAGGTGTCACTCCAGCTGACAGGAAGGAGCAAAGGTTCTCACCCTTCTTGAGGACTCCTGATACGAACGATGCAGCAAGCTCATTAGACCCGTCACGTATGGCCTTGTCCATGCAGGACATGATGAGCAAGGAAGTTTCCTTCTCAGTCGGGGAGATCTTCCTGCTCAAAGCTCCCAGACACCAGTCTAAAAAGTTGAAGACCTCGAATTCTCTAAATATCCCTTTCAACAGGTGGTCTAGGTCCGATGATGACCAACATATCTTAGAGCGTCTCATGGCTAGCCTGCGGGGAGAGTCTACAAGACTTGAGAAGTCGCCCTGGGCAGAGGCAGGAACTCCCAAGCCGAGAACTTCTCCCGTGGCATACCAGACGCTCGATCTGGAAGAGAGTCTAGCAGGGGGAAACGTAAAGGCTGTCTTCCCTAGACTCTTTTTGGACTGCATCCATTCTCCTATCACTCGTAAAGCTCTCTTGGACGAGCGTGCGAGGACGAGTCTAGTAAAGGCAGGCGAGGATGACGGCGTACCTAATACAAACTCTGACGGAGGAGAGCGCGGAGCCACAGACACAAACTGGTCCGGAAACATCTCTTTGAACAGAGCAAGAACTTTTCTAAAGTCCAAAGAGGGTTGCGTGGACTTAGGCTCGTCAAGGTCCGAATGTGGTTCATCAACGTGTGCAGCATCGTCATCATCAGAAAGTCCATCATCCGAGTATTGAGGAGGAAGCGGCAATGGAGTAGGTAACGGCTGGTTAGCTGAGTCCGGTCGCACGGGTGCACGCGTGACTGAACCGGACGCAACGTCATGGAACTGTTGCCCAGTCTGTGAGCTGGCAACAACCATAGCAGCTCGGGGACGCACAGCGTCTACTCCAGACTGTCTAGTCTGATGTGGGTGAGCAGTGGCAACCACACTGGGTTGCGGAGGTTGACGCACAGCGTCAAAACAAAACAACTCTGATGGTTGTTGTACCTCGCGAACGTCAACGGAAGGCTCCGTGCGTCGCTGAACGTCAACATGCGGCTGGCAGGGCACACTGGAACGCATGGGTGGCGGGACTCTCTCAGCTGGAGTGCGCAAGAAGGTCGCCTCAGCGTCCACAGGACGCACAACCGAGTGTGTGGTTGGTTGTAGGCAAAAGGCTGGTGCAGCAGCAACCTTCTCCGCACGAAAGTCCTGCATCAGAGACGTTAATTGGGACTGCATGGTCTGCAGCAAAGACCACTTAGGGTCTGCAGGAGCAGGTGCGGCGACAGACGGTGTAACTGCCTGAGGCGGTACCGCTTTGCCTCTCTTAGGAGGTGAGCAGTCATCGGAAGACTGCAGCGAGTCCGAACTGACCCAGTGGCTACAACTGGGCCGTTGGACTTGCGCGGAAGGGACCGACTTGCGCTTAAGAGGTCGTGAGACCTTGGACCATGGTTTCTTGCGAGAAACCTCTTCCGCAGACGAGGAATAAATGGGCTCTCTCGTCTTTGTGTGGGTGGGGCGATCTTGGGTAGATACGCCCGAAACCACAGAGGGAACGTCTGTTCGCTGATTAAAGCCTCTCGAACCCATTGGTCGTACGACATTGCTTCTCCCCTGGACTTGGGAGCTTGCAAGAGGTCCCGGACTAGGAGGACGACAGGCACGAACAGACGAACCCTCAAGCGCAACACTATCCACAACACTATCACTCACTTTATCACTTCCCACTGCACTTTTACACTTCAGCTCCTTGACGTCCACCATGAGCTGGTTACGGTCACTAGCCAGGGACTCGACTCTCTCACCTAGAGCATGGATGGCACGCATCATATCAGCCATCGAAGGTTCCTGAGTGCCAGAAGGGGGATTAGGAGCAACCACTACAGGGGAAGGAATAGGTTGTGGGGCATGAGGAGAGGAAAAATCAACAGAACGAGATGAACTTCTCCTGACTCTATCTCTCTCTAGCCTACGTGTATATTTTTGGAATTCGATAAAATCGAATTCCGAAAGCCCAACGCATTCCTCACATCGATCTTCCAATTGACAGGTTTTATCCCGACAATTGGAACAAACGGTGTGAGGATCGATAGAGGCCTTCGGAAGACGCCTTGAACAGTCCCTAGCATTACACTTCCTGAATTTTGGGACTTGAGAAGGGTCAGCCATTTTGAATTGGTCAAAGGGGAATTCAAAAACTATCCAAAGTCATCAACAAATAATCCGATATCAAAAAAAGAATGCAAGGATTTATTGAAGAGAAAGCCTGCACAGCGAAAGCTCAAAACTAGAATAGTGTACTTCACCAAATAGTTGTGAAAATAAATCCAGTTAGCAACAGCGAATTAGTAGGTCTTGCCGGTAGCACGACAGAGAGAAAATTGAGTTCTTTGTTTACAATGAGTACTGGGTATCTGGACGACAGATGGCGCTGTTGAAGTACACCCCCTACCTGCATAGCGATCGCTGGCGGATTTTTTCCGTAGAGTTTTCTGTCGAGCAGCAGAGCTGCAGCTTATATAATCACCGGCTAAGTTAAATATTGAAAAAAGTGAGTTTGCTAAATTACATTAAATTTTTTCAAAATACATTCAACTCTGTTTTACCATTTGTGACAGAATAGACTACTGTACTTAGTTCTCAATCCTTCCCTGCTCAGAAATACTCGCAAATAATGCCATAATTCAATTAAACAGGGGTTGTACCTTTAAAAGAAAATCAGACTCACCTGTGCCGGAGCCGCTGCTGGCATACCAGCTCCAAATGCCATAACAGGAGCATCGGATATATTAAGGGTTCTCTTTAATAGGTCATTCAAATCTGCCACTTCTAAAACAGTTAGCTTAGTGATCTCGGATACAATAGACTGTATTTTTTCTGGGTAAACCTGAAATATATATTGAAAACTTATAATACCTAGATATGAAAAGACTACACAGTACAGTACTATATACTGCATTTATAAATTTAATTATTCATTTCAACAGCAATATTAAAGTGGAAAAATTCCATGATTGATTTCTTACATAAAAGTTGAACAAACTAAAAATTTAAAGACCTTAGGTGCTCCATCAGGAGTGGGTGTTGATAGTGCTGCTTCGGCACTGTAAAAACGATGTTGGTGCGGAATTAAGTCGCCAGCAGCACCATACCGTAATATATTTCGCCTAAAACAAAAACAGTAAAGCTACAGTTAGAAACTCTCCCTCAATATAAAATCAATTAACAGGTTTACAGGTATATTGTGCTGCATGTTAATGAGAAATAATGTACAGTATTTACCTTTAGAGTAATTTCTAGGTCTACCATATTGCAGAGTTCACTGACAGACTCTTTACTTAATAAATATACAACTTGGAAAACAAATATCCACATTAGCAGTTTGTTAATAAAAAATATTACTGTACATATTGCACATAATTTCATAAGTTGATCAAAAAAAAAAAAAAAAAAAAAAAAAAAAAAAAAAAGCAGTTTCATAATTTAAAGCGTTATTACAGAAGTCACAATACCGTATCACCAATTCTTTAGAGTATTTTATAGTTTTCTTTACTACAATACTGTACTACAAATCTGAGACCTTTAATAGGAGTATGATATCGGCGAAGCTGAAACGGCCATTTAGACTTTTAACAAGGAAAACACAGATGGTCACCAAGTAACGGGTAGGTCCAACCAATCTGAAAGACAGGTAGAACAACCCTCCTTTAATGTTTGGCATACCTGCAGGTGCTTGCTGGGTGGTTGAGGCAGACAGCGTAACTTAAAGGGCTCAGGTTAGTTTAGTAAGGAAGAAGAAAAATTCTGTTCAGTAGATTAAAAAAAATTGTGATTTGTTCCTACAAGTAATACTGTACCTGTACAAACCATCGATCTGTAATAAGAGTCTTATCCTAGGGTGCAGGATGTTAAGTGATCCAGGAAAATGTCACTGAACTTAGGTCCTAAAGAGTATCGAAATTCACAACTTCTACAGAACGCAGGGTTGCAAATGGAGTTAGGGTAGGCTGGCTAATACCATATATGGAAAGTCAATGAAGAAACAATATCCTGTAGGATATGGTGTCCAATGTACTGTATATAGGCATCAAGTATATACAACAGGTCCACTGTCTGCAACCACTTTCCAGACAAGATATTACTGTCCTATGAGGGAACTGAGCTCGCTACACCAACTGCTGAGTGGCTACCTGGTCCAAGGGACCTGTGGGTATATTCCCAAAAATAGTGAATAGAAAAGGTTATCTGGCATCTCCAGATTCTTCATGAAGGCTAGGGTAGAGCAGATACTCTTGAATTCGTGAAGCATCGTCCTAGAGGGATCACCTACATGCGCTTTTTCTAGTGTAGGAGCGTCTGATGGTTTTGCAAAGCCAGAAGGAAATAGTATTCATGGAGATCGGTCTCTTATCCTTTTCAGAGGTTAGGAACAGTCTCTGGTGCTCAAGTCTGAAGTGTTGAGGTCTTTTGAGGTAGCATCACAATGCCCTCACAGGACAAAGAGAGCAGTTTGTCTCAACCATTAGTTACTGTAGCCTACTTCTGTAGGGGCAAAGATGGAGATCTTGAACCTGGGATCCTGGTCTGGTTTTTGCAACGAACTGCGAAACAAAAAAAAAAAAATGTGACCACTTTTCAACCCTCAGCATACAAAATACCATGCAACTCAATGATCCTCTTTACAGAAACCTGAGCAAGAGGAAATGCAGTTTTCCGACTTTTGTAAGGGGATCTCTTGAGAGGTCTAAGAACCTTTGGGGAACAAGACTATTCAAAGCGCCTGATGAGAACAGATAGTTCCCATGATGTACAAATGTCTTGAGCCCTTCGGTCTGAGAACCTTCTCAGGGCCAAACGATAGCCCTTTACCGTTGCGACTGAGAGAGGTTTATCCAACCAAAGATAGACGATAAAATGGGGGAAAATTTTTCTGACACTTAGCAAAATGTAAAATTTGGAGCCTTTGTATATACTCTAGTTGGTTGGGATGGAACATTCCAGTAATCAAACTACGCGTAAATTAATCACTTAAGCACAACATACAAAATAATGAAAATAAGAAGCATTCCCAGTATATTTCTAAGTACATGTACTTTGAACTGTTTTGACGTAAATAACCGAGGGAAATCCATACTTTACAAATCATATTAGTTTTAAAATTCCAAAAATTTTGAGTATAAACCACATTTTAAAAGGGAAATAAACAAAAGAACACAACCTACCCTAAGGTCTCCCACCTAACCTAAACTATGACCTGTAATCCTTGCCTACTTACCTACCGGAAGGCATAGACCACCCTATCCTTAGCTTACCATGAGACCAAGTCTAAACCCTATGTTGGCTTTCCCAACCAGCTTCACTCCTGACAAGGTAACATTCGATCATAATACTGTATTTCGTTGAGCCTTTGTATAACGACGGACAGGATCTCCCATCATCTAACCTAAACTTTCCCACCCTACCTAACCTAACCTACATTTCATGTCCTTAACTAGTTACCTAACGAATTCTTAGCGATAGGGTTGATATTAGAAAGCTTTTCTATATAAAGCTGCACTACCCTATTAAGAGCTTTTCCTGTCCTAAAATATAACACCTTTACCTATAAAGAAAATCAATTTGACAAGCAACAAGAAAGTTTACGCCAGACCGAATAAACTACGTGTATCTCTAACGATCAGTTTCTGAATCGAAACCTGTTAGGAAAATTCTATTTTTGTTCATTACTGTTCTTAGAATATTTTATTTTTCCCAGTTTCCTTTCCCCTTTCCTCACTCGGCTATTTTCCTTGTTGAAGCCCCTGGGCTTATAGTATCCAGCTTTTCCAACTAGGGTTGTAGCTTAGCAAGTAGTAATAGTAATAGTAATAATGGTATTAATAATAATACTAATTATAATCATAATACCGTAATTTGCCAGACAACACCGGTTTTTTCATTAGGGTCCCATTCAAAAATACACCGGGCTACGCCTACCGGTAGCTTGGAGGAGGGAAATAATAGGTATGCACTTACAACAGTAAAAAAAACACAAAACCAAATAAAGATTATAAGAAAACCCCTTTAAATAGCAGGGTTCCTTGTAACTGTGAATGGAATTGCATAACTTGACCGGACACATACGTACCTTAGACAACATGTAAGGACGCTGTAATTATTTGCAACGATTACTTTAGCCGCTTGCATCATGCTCTACAGTTCAATATTATTATTTCTTTTTAAATACAGCACAAATAGCAATACAACAGCAGACGGCGTGATCATGAATTGGATAATAGACACAGAAGAACACAACTGATATTCTATGAATCAATGGATGGCAACTGATTAAGACGAAAATATTAACAATGGGTAGCCATCTTTCTCCTCCCCTTACAGACTAATTTCCAGTCTATTGACATTATTAATTGTTTCAGAATACACTTAGATTAGCACAAGCCTTAATTATACAGTTAAAACCACCTGATCTTTAATGGCAATCTAAAAAATTTGGTGATAAAAAAGAAAGTTGCATACATTCTCTATTTGACGCCCTTTTCTTACATTATCTACTTGATGCAGTGAATTAGTCCCAGACCGGGAGAAAGGAATACCATCTGGCTGTATATATATATATATATATATATATATATATATATATATATATATATATATATATATATATATATATATATATATATATATATATATATATATATATATATGTGTGTGTGTGTGTGTGTGTGTGTGTATGTATACGTATATATATATATATATATATATATATATATATATATATATATATATATATATATATATATATATATATATATATATATATATATGTTGCATGAAGACGGATGAATGAAGGAAACACCAATGTTGACCATCAATACATTTACTAACACACAACCCTATAAATAATATATAATCTTAGTTAGTTAGAAAAAATAAAACTTATGAACATAACAAATAGAATATTTACATTTATACAAACTTCACTTTGCACTATTAGTCATAATGATTCTTTACATGTCAGATTAGTTGATCACGTACCAGGAATAGCACAACACAAGAAACATAAGAGTCCTTTTTAAATCAGGATAACCTGCTGCCCGTAATCATGTTATCAAGGAAGTGTTCCTTTTCGTGCAGGCTGTTTCACTTGGTTTTCTGTTTGTTTGGTGGTCCTCTTCGCTTGAGTTCTCCAACTAGGGAAGTATTGATTGGAGATGCTCCTAGTGGTAGTCTGGATATTCTGGGAAATTGCTTTTAAAAGAAACAAACAAGCGTATTGACATTTCTTAAACTTATAATCAACAACCTCTTCATAAATGTAACGTGCCAATTTTAACATCATAACTAATGTAATTGTTAAGTGCTATACATTAACCCCCGTCTTTTGTCGATGTCCCCATCGAAAAAATATTATAAAGTTTTACACTTTGTTTTCATTTGCTTTTTCCCTTTTCTCTTTCAATCTTTCGGATCTCCTAAGACGTTTATTAAAGCTGTCATTCATATTACCTTTGTTTTCTTTATCATTACTTATACTAAGTGAAGGCAATGTTTCTCGTTCTTCTCCATTCCCATTTATTTTATCGGTATCAATACCAAATTTCCTCAAGACCTCTTCCATATCAGGCATTTCAACCTCATCTTCATCGGCAATACTAGCGGTTGGATTATTAGTATTTACTCTACAAGACTTTAATGGTCTGATATTGGCTCTGTGTATTACTTTAGATTCATACCCAACTGGTCGTATTCTAAACAGGCCACATTTGTCATCTAATATTTTTTCAATGACCCATTCCTCACTCTTAAACCTATCCTGTAACTTTGTTCTCCCAATTACTTGGTTTTCTCTTATCAAAACCTTTTGCCCTACCTTTAATTCGTTATCCCCTGACTGTTGCAACCTGCCCTTTGCTTTCGATGTCCAGTTTTTAAGAGTGTTATGCCCTGCCATTTCCCATGCTTCTCTCTGTATCTTCAATTGCTTATTAATCCATTCCTTATCTCTTTGTGTCCCTCCAATATCTAAATCAGGGTCCCAACAGTCAATACTTAATTTTGGTTCTCTACCAAATAACAAAAAATAAGGAGAATATCCTGTTACTGAATGAGGGGTTGAGTTATAAATTGAGATTAGTGACTGGAGATATAAAGGCCATTTTTGCTTTTTCTCTTCATCCAGTGTTCGCAATAAACTATATATTGTTCTGTTTGCCCGTTCTGTCTGGCCATTTCCCTGCGGATGGTAAGGAGACGTTCGAGATTTTGAGATATCAAAGATTCTACAAATTGACCGAACCAAACTGCTTTCAAAATTTCTACCTTGGTCAGAATGTAGTCTTTCCGGAATGCCAAATTTATAAAATACCTCGTTGACCAAAATTCGGGCCACAGTGGTAGCTTTTTGGTCTTTAGTAGGGAACGCCCATAAAAATTTGCTAAACATATCCGTTAAAACAAGAATGTGCTCTTTACCCGTTGAAGATTTCTCAACAGAACAGAAGTCCATAGCGATAAGTTCAAATGGTCTACTGGTTTCAATGTGAACTGGAGTTGTTTTAACCCCCGGCATCTCCTCCTTTGTGGTCAAACATACTAAGCAATTTTGAATATATTCCCTTACAAAACCCCTAACATTTGGCCAATAAACCCTCTCAGTTAAAACTTTCTCTGTTCTATCTATTCCCTGGTGACCAAATTTATCATGGAGTTCCCACAAACACTTTTCCCGAAGGCTCAATGGAACTGCTAACCTCCATTTTGATCTTTGGAATTCGTTGGTATCTACTTTATAAATTATTTCTTTTTTTATCTGTAAATTTTCTAATTCTCTCTTCCATGTGATTAATTCAGGTTGTAATTTAAGAATCTCTGTTTCCGCCGGTTCACCAAAAATCCATTTTCTAACAACTGTTAAAATAGGACATGTCTTTTGCTTGGTCTCTACATCCTCCCAGTCTAATATGTCCTGTGACATGATGACTCTGACGGAGTCACTTGTTACATAAGGTTCAATCCAGATATCATCACCATCAGGTTCTTCTGCGTCCCTAACCTGCCTCGAGAGCGCATCAGCATTAGAGTTTTCCTTTCCTGGCTTAAACTTTATTTCAAAATCAAACACTGCTAAATCCGCCACCCATTTCTGTTCAGTGTGATCTAGCTTAGCTGAACTCAAGTTACTAAGAGGCCCATTATCTGTAAAAACAGTGCACCTACTTCCAATCAGATACATCTTGAACTTCTCAGCCATTGCCCAATGCAGACCACATAATTCCAACTTCCTTGAGCTATAATTTCTCATGTTTCTCTCATACTTTCTTAAGGATCGACTAGCATAAGCTACTGGATGTAGCTTCTTGCCGCGTTTTTGTGATAATACTGCCCCTAGACCATCAAAACTTGCATCGATTTCTAAAGTAAAGTCCTTACCAAATTCAATCCCTTGCAATATGGGAGCATTGATGAGAGATTGTTTTAGCGTCTGAAATGCCTGTTCTTCTTTCTCCTGCCATTTATCCGCAACTTTCTCGCTAGATTTCTTTATTTTTCCCTCTAACAGTGTGTTGAGTGGTTTAGCAATTTGAGCAAAATTTTTTATAAAACGCCTGTAGAAACTACAGAATCCTAAAAAACCTCTCACCTCTTTTACAGTCTCTGGTCTTTTCCACTCTTCTACAGCCCTCACCTTTTCTGGGTCTGGACCAATACCGTCATTACTGATTATAAATCCTAAATATCTGACGCTAGTCTTCAGAAAATGACATTTATTCGGCTTTAACCTCAGGCCAAAATTTCTTAACCTTTTTAATAATAATTCAACTTTTTCTAAATGTTCATCAATAGAGTTTGTAAATATAATAAGATCATCCAGATAAATAAGTAAAAAATCATAAACAAAGTCTCCCAAAATGTTTTCCATACACCTCTGAAATGTAGCAGGGCTATTTGTGAGTCCCATTGGACACCTCCTGTACTGGTAATGACCCCAAGGAACAGAAAATGCTGTCTTATGCCTATCGTCTTTTTTTAATAGAATCTGATGATAACCTTGTGCCAAGTCAAACGTAGAAAAGAAGTTACCCCCTTCTAATACGTCGAGACTTTCAGATATTCTCGGTAGAGGAAAAGCGTCCTTAATAGTTATCTTATTCAACTTCCGATAATCAATAGTTAACCTAAGCCCCCCTCCTTTCTTTTTTACCAAAACTATTGGTGCAGCATAAGGGCTTTTACTTTCCTCAATAACTCCTCTTCTTGTCAGATCCTCTAACAGTTCTTTGGCCTCTGGTATTAAGGCAGGGGCAATTCGCCTGTATGGCAGTTTAATGGGAGTTTCATTTGTTAGTTTTATTTCGTGTTCCCATCCCTTTGCTGTACCTAAGTCCTCTTCATGAAGCTCAAAACAGTCTCTATACCTATGAATAAGCTCTTCCACTTTACATAAGGCCTCTTCATTTATGTTTTCATTAACCTGTATTCCTAGTGCTTTCCTAAAATCCCTTAATTCTCTTTTTGTTAATATCTTATTATCTGAACAAGTCTTTTTGTTTTCTACTACGGCTAAAGTTGCTTCCGCAATCCTTCCATTTGCTTCTATTGTTATTTCATCCTCATTCCAGTTTGCCAAACAAACAAAACCTACACCCCATTCAATAGATGTAAAACTAGGAATTATATGTACACCTGGCTGTAGATCGTCAATTTTTTCACTTACAATGCCTTCTAACAAAATATTCTCCCTGGGAACATTCTTCAGTTATCAATAAATACTTTGATTACCTTCCTACTTCGACCAGGGATTTTCCTATTTTGTGTAGGTACACAAATTGCATAACCTAATTTCTCATCGTCTGCCCAAACTTTGAGGTTTTGAGCTACCCTTCGCATGCAATAATCTAACTTTTCATTTTTTCTCTTTTGACCACCGCAGTCGATTCCATCTTCAAATAAATGTGATAGTCCCCATTCCTTGAATAAAGACATTAAAATATTCATACCTAGCAGACATTCTTGTTTTGTATTAATTCCTAGACCCCTCACTCCTTGATCCTTTTTAACGTAAAGTACACATTTCTCTACACAAATGTCATTAACATTTATATTTACAACTACATATCCTAAAATGCTCAATTCATTTCCAGCTATGTCGTATATGTAGTTACTGTCCTTGTAGAGATTCACATTTTTGGGTTTCAGGAATCTATTGTACCATCTTTCTGATATTAAGCTACAGTTAGCCCCAGAATCTAATAATCCTAGAACACTAACATCACCAATTCTCACCATCAGATTAAGGGTCTCGCCTCTCCTATGTAATTCTCCATTGTTTTGATTTTCACTGCACAATGAACGCACAAGGCCAACGACTTCCATTTCCTTTCCCTTACTGTTAAGTGGTTCTTCATTAGGCCGGACGCTAATTAATACGCCCGGCTTTGCCAGTTTCCCTGTTCGGTTGTCTCTTCATCACAATGAATTTCCCTAACTACATTTTCCCCTTTATCCTTACCAGAGACTGAACGATCATAAAAGTTTCTTTGCTCCTGATACATGCCTGGATTATCTAAACACCTAAAAAAAGGATGACCTCTCAAGCCACATTTCCAGCATTTACCTTCAAATTTATTAAATTCTTTTCTTTTTGCATATCCTTGTTGAGTACTATGGCCATTTTCAACTCCGTTCATTTTATTATTCGAAGGTTTATTAATTATTCTGTCAGCGTTACAGTTTCGAGCTATGTGACCTTGCCTTTTACAGAACCAACAATAGAGAACTTCCCTCCTTTCAAAAATTCGCTGTTCTTCTTCCCTTGAATCAAAATCTTTCAATCTATCATTAACAAACTTTCCAGCCTCTTCGAGGATGATCAATGTTTTGTCACACAATTTTTTCCTTAACTCTGCTGCTAGATGCTTGTTTCTCATCCCCTTTACGAAAACTGTGCACTTTGTTCGCTCTCTCTCTGCGGCCTCCCTTTGACAGCTCTCTTGCACATCCTCGTCTAATTCATGAATTCTATCAACAAATTCCCACACACTTTCGTTCTCGCCTTGTCTTGCACTCCACAATTCTCTCCTTTTATCAAATTCATCCAAGCGTTTTCCATAAGTATTCATCAATATATTTCCTAATTCCTTCATGGTTTCAGGCTTCGCAGCCTTAATACGAGTTAATGCAGGATCTCTTAAACTTTGACAAGCAAATAATATTTTTTCTGTTTCATTAAAACTCAGCTGACTTGCACAGTAGTCTACTTGTTCCAGCCACCTCTTTATTTCTCTTCTAGTGCTATCTTTACCTGAAAATATTTCTAGCTGTGGTGCAGGTCGTGTGAATTGAATTTGAGTGTTTTCATTTTTTCTTTCCTCCTCACAGATAACATTATTTGACTTACTATTCATCAAATTTGATACGAATATTTTCCTGTCCATTTCCGAGATTTTACTTTCGAGTACTTGTACTCGTATCTTCCACTCGTTCTCTAAAAGTTTACATTTTTCCTCACATCTACTCATTACCTTGTTTAACTGAACCTCTATTTCATGTTTGTAATATGATGTGAGCTTGGCCTCCATTATTTCAAATTTTTCATTATATTCATCTCTGATTCTGTTTAATGTATACTGATAATCTCTTACTTCTTTCCTTTGCAACCCCTTTTTCCTGACATCATCTAGTTCATTAGCTAATACCTGATGCTCGTCATACATGAATTCAAACATATCATGAATATTTTCAATATCCCCATCCAATCTATCCACCCATTCTTCCAAGTCACATCCCACTTCCCTTCGTGTACCCTTGAACTTCCTCATATCCTTGTATGGTGAAGAATATTCACAGCTCATATTTCGCCCTATACTCCTTGGCATTGGATTTTCAGGAATATCCCTATCACTGACGTCTTCCTCACTCATTATGCTATATATCTTTTGCCTTCAAGTAAAAATAGTTCTATATATCTCTTGCCTTCAAGCAAAGACCAACTATCAAATAGTTCGTACTCTGAAAAATTTTCTAACTGGCACGAAACTAAAGAAGAGGAATGTTGACAGACCTGGTATTTGTGACTCGATGATTTCAGGGTTGTGCTGCACTCTGCTGGGCCCTCCTGGGCTGTGATGTTTCCGTGGATAACGTAATGCTCTGCTACCAAGTGTTGCATGAAGACGGATGAATGAAGGAAACACCAATGTTGACCATCAATACATTTACTAACACACAACCCTATAAATAATATATAATCTTAGTTAGTTAGAAAAAATAAAACTTATGAACATAACAAATAGAATATTTACATTTATACAAACTTCACTTTGCACTATTAGTCATAATGATTCTTTACATGTCAGATTAGTTGATCACGTACCAGGAATAGCACAACACAAGAAACATAAGAGTCCTTTTTAAATCAGGATAACCTGCTGCCCGTAATCATGTTATCAAGGAAGTGTTCCTTTTCGTGCAGGCTGTTTCACTTGGTTTTCTGTTTGTTTGGTGGTCCTCTTCGCTTGAGTTCTCCAACTAGGGAAGTATTGATTGGAGATGCTCCTAGTGGTAGTCTGGATATTCTGGGAAATTGCTTTTAAAAGAAACAAACAAGCGTATTGACATTTCTTAAACTTATAATCAACAACCTCTTCATAAATGTAACGTGCCAATTTTAACATCATAACTAATGTAATTGTTAAGTGCTATATATATATATATATATATACACACACACAAACAAACACACACACACACACACATATATATATATATATATACATATACATATGTATCCCTTAGGTGCCAGAGGATTAAGTATATATATATATATATATAAACATAGATTTATATATATATATATATATATGTATGTATATATATATGCATATATATATATATACTCATATCCATATACATATATGTATATGTTTATATATATATATATATATAAATATATATATATATATATATGCATATATATACTCATATCCATATACATATATGTATATGTTTATGTATATATATATATATATATATACATATATATATATATATATATATATGTATATATATATATATATATATACATTTATGTATATATATATATATATATATTTATTTATTTAATCATCTGGCACCTGCAGGATACATAGGGCCTCAATAAATTCACGCCATAAGTCTCTTTCCTGTGCCATCTATCTGAGTTCAGGCCAATTCTCAGATCCAACCTCCCTCCGATTTGTCATCAGCCACGTTTCTCTTGGTTTACAGCTCCCTATCCTGCCCAGCGGGGCTTCCATTCAGGTACATCCTGGACTAACTCTTCTTCCATTTTTTTAAAATATGCTCTGTCCATCTCCAGCTTGATAATCTAATTATATAATTCACATTGGGCACCTCAGCAATACCACGAATTGCCATAATTTTTATATGCTGCAGACATTTGGTTCCCAAAATACTTCTAAATGTTTTATTTTCAAATGCAAGAAAGTTTGCATCCGTTGTTATAGTATTGCACCACGACTGGTGCCCACACACACACACACACACACATATATATATATATATAGATTAT
This sequence comes from Palaemon carinicauda, assembly GCF_036898095.1. NCBI lineage: Eukaryota > Metazoa > Arthropoda > Malacostraca > Decapoda > Palaemonidae > Palaemon > Palaemon carinicauda. Next base: position 6,965,496 of record NC_090769.1, on the reverse strand, counting down.
ATATATATATATATATATACATATATATATATATATATATATAAATCTATATATATAATCTATATATATATATATATATATACATATATATATATATATATATAGATTATATATATATATATATATATGTATATATATATATATATATATATGACTTATTCTATGCTTTTGAGTATATCGACACATAAGCCTCTTTATGTGTGTAACTGTACATACATACATACATACATACATACATACATACATACATACATACATAAAAAGCAACCCTTTTCTTTCTTTAATTTGCACTTTGACTGGGCTGAAATAGATAACGACACAGGGAAGAAAAAACAAAGCAAATGCATTTTTATGATTTCCTTAATAAAGCAGCAATTAAAACATAATACGTTTATGATAAATGTTGTGGCAACATTCTCAAACGGTTTCTAAAAAAATTATTAATAAATACGACTCGTTGATAAATTTCAATTTATTGATAAAGAAATAATTTATTAAATGTTATCATGAAAAATAAGCACTTGATGCAGAAGAGACTCTTTAGCTATGGTAAGCAGCTCTTCTAGGAGAAGGACACTCCAAAATCAAACCATTGTTCTCTAGTCTTGGGTAGTGCCATAGCCTCTGTACCATGGTCTTCCACTGTCTTGGGTTAGAATTCTCTTGCTTGAGGACACACTATTCTATATTATTTCTCTCATTTTTTCGTGAAAGTTTTTATAGTTTATATAGGAAATATTTATTTTAATGTTGTTACTGTTCTTAGAATATTTAATTTCAATTGTTTCCTTTCCTCACTGGGCTATTTTCCAGTGGCTGCTCTTGGGTTTATAGCATTCTGCTTTTCCAACTAAGGTTGTAGCTTAGCCAGTAATAATAATAATAATAATAATAATAATAATGATAATAATAATAATAATAATAATAATAATAATAATAATAATAATAATAATAATAATAATAATAATAACCCCTGGGCTTAAAGCATTTTGTTTTTCCAACTAGGGTTGTAGCTTAGCCAGTAATAATAATAATAATAATAATAATAATAATGATAATAATAATAATAATAATAATAATAATAATAACCCCTGGGCTTAAAACATTTTGTTTTTCCAACTTGGGTTGTAGCTTAGCCAGTAATAATAATAATAATAATAACAATAATAATAATAATAATAATAATAATAATAATAATAATGTAACTGACCAAAATAATAAAAATCTTTATTAACTGTAAATACGTCCTTAATAAAGAAAAATTGAATGCTGATCAAATCTCACTTGTCATGATCTGAACTATTCACTTGTAGGAGAAGCGAGAGTGAACGATCAGGCAACGAGGACACATATATAACTTATATAAGCATGCCAGACAGCTCACAGACACAAAGACAAGGATCTTTATATTATACACCACTTACTTCAATGTTGCCAGATTTATTAATCGATGTTTTAAAACTATTAATTTTCTCTTATGTATGACGTCTAAACATATCTGTAATGATACTGGAAGGATTCGATAATAATAACTTTAAAAAGTTCAAACATACAACAAATGCTTTCAAGTTGAACAGGGTGATATAAGTCTCTTTTTATAGTTTATATATATATATATATATATATATATATATATATATATATATAAATTTATATATATTTATATAAGATCTATTTTAATGTTACTTTTCTTGAAATATCTTATTTAAATTGTTCATTACCTTTTATATAGTTTATTTATTTTATTATTTCCTTTCCTCACAGGGTTATTTTGCCCTGTTGGAGCCCTTGGGCTTATAGCATCAGCTAATAATAATAATAATAATAATAATAATAATAATAATAATAATAATAATAATAATAATAATAATAATAATAATAATAAAGTGCATTTCGTACATGCAATACACATTTTTTCAATCTTAAACTGAATTTATTTGAAATTTAATCTTATAGTTTATATATAAAAGATCTATTTTTATGTTGTTACTGTTCTTAGAATATTTCATTTCAATTGTTCACTACTTCTCTTGTAGTTTATCTATTTCATTATTTCCTTTCCTTACTGAGCTATTTTGCCCTGTTGGAGCTTTTGAGTTTATAGACTCTTGCTTTTCCAATTAGGGGTGTAGCCTAGATGATGATGATGATAATAATAATAATAATAATAATAATAATAATAATAATAATAATAATCTCCTCCTAAGCCTATTGACGCTAAGGGACTCGGTTAGATTTCATCAGTCGTCTCTATCTTGAGCTTATAATTCAATAATAATAATAATAATAATAATAATAATAATAATAATAATAATAATAATATAATAATAATAATAATAATAATAATAATAATAATAATAATGACGATGATGATGATAATAATAATGATAATAATAATAATAATAATAATAATAATAATAATAATAATGAAAAACCGGTATTATTCATGAACTCTCCTGACGAGAAGCTCCAAAGTTTGACCCAAAAGGATGATGTTGTGATGATCCCTACTATTTCATTTCAAAATGGGTGACTTTTGACTCCAAGGACGGATTCGAAATAGGTCTGAATGAACTAAAGTACTGATAATCGAGTGCACCTTTCGCTACTGGTGTAATAATAGTCACTATCTCAGATTAATGCTTGCGTTCATCAATGTAACCGTGCTATACTCGATCTTTTTTAATGAGGCGCATTTGCACCGACTCGCAGCGGTGCCCTTTTAGCTGGGAAAAGTTTCCTGCTCTCTGCTCTCTGAGTGGTTAGAATTATCTTGTCCGACCAATCAGCGATTAGGAAACTTTTCCGAGCTACAAGGGCACCCTGCAACTGGTGTCCCAGATTAATGCTTGCGTTCATCAATGTGGCCGTTCTATACTCGATCTTTTTTAATGAGGCGCATCTGCACCAACTCGCTGCGGTGCCCTTTTAGCTCGGAAAAGTTTCCTGCTATCTGATTGGTTAGAATGATCTTGTCCGACCAATCAGCGATCAGGAAACTTTTCCGAGCTACAAGGGCACCCCGCAACTGGTGTCTCAGATTAATGCTTGCGTTCATCAATGTAGCCGTGCTATACTCAATCATTTTTAATGAGGCGCATTTGCACCGAATCGCAGCGGTGCCCTTTTAGCTCGGAAAAGTTTCCTGCTATCTGATTGGTTGGAATGATCTTGTCCGACCAATCAGCGATCAGGAAACTTCTCCGAGGTAAAAGGGCACCCCTGCAAGTCGGTGCAAATCTGCCTCACTAAAATGAATTGACTATAGTATTTACTATTCTTGAAATTATGTCTGTGAGACTAGAAATAGTTTTCTACGCAACAACAAAAACAAAACAAATGCAGGACAAGGCCTGAGACACGTACTGATTCCTGTGTGGGGTTTGGTCAGTTTTCATCACCATGCAGGCCAGTGCGGATTGGTGACGGTGGGAGATTTTCGTCGGATCACTCACAGCAAACCAATCTAGTATGGGTGGCCCTAACGAGTACAATTTTGCTGATCATGGCGATACGCAATCACTTTCACCTCGTTAAGATATCCCCACACATACTACTTTGAATATTGGCATCGAATTAATCACACAATTTATTTCTATTTAAAACTTTTTTTTTTTTTTTTGCTTCCAAATAGTTCTGATAACATCAAGTTTTTCATATTGCTAAATCTCATTAATCTTATTTTTTGCCCATGGTTCAGCACTAGTCTGATTCGGTGTATTCACAAAAGATCCAATTAGATTTTATTTTGTTGTATCTAAAAAGTTCTATAAATTTATGAGTTTTTTTCATTCATATTTCCCATCAGACAATTTAGAAGACGATATAACTTATCTATGTTGCTGCTTCCCCGATTTTTTTGCTTATAGTATTCAGTTTTCTTCCTCTTTAATAAGTAGTTACAATCCTTCTTTACATATATTTTTTTTCTATTTTTCTCTAATGTCTCTCCATTAAACATAGGAGATACGTTATATTGCTTTCTCTCTCTCTCTCTCTCTCTCTCTCTCTCTCTCTCTCTCTCTCTCTCTCTCTTTTTTTTTTTTTTTTTTTTTTTGTAATGCTGGGATCTACTGAAATGTAAGAATAATGCCGTGTTATTATTATTATTACTAGCCAAGCTACAACCCGAGTTGGAAAAGCAAGATGATATAAGCCCAAGGGCTCCAATAGGGAAAAATAGCCCAGTGAGGAAAGGAAATAAGGAAATAAATAAATGATGAGAATAAATTAACAATAAATCATTCTAAAAACAGTAACACCGTCAAAACAGATATGTCCTATATAAACTATTAACAGCGTCAAAAACAGATATGTCATATATAAACTATAAAAAGACTCAATGCCAGCCTGGTCAATATAAAAACATTTGCTCCAACTTTGAACTTTTGAAGTTCTACTGATTCAACTACCCGATTAGGAAGACCATTCCACAACTTGGTAACAGCTGGAACAAAACTTCTAGAATACAGTACTGTGTAGTATTGAGCCCCAGGATGGAGAAGGCCTGGCTGTTAGAATTAACTGCCTGCCTAGTATTACGAACAGGATAGAATTGTCCAGGGAGATCTGAATGTAAAGGATGGTCAGAGTTATGAAAAATCTTATGCAACATTCAACATTCGACATTCACAGTGCTATATGATTACCCTAAAATCAACGAGCTTAATGTTGTATGTTTCTAGTCTAATACAGGACAGATTTCTCAGACATGTCCGTTTTAATGTCTCGGGTTTGGCCATTTCATCACCACGCTGGCCATTGCGGATTGGTGATGGTTTAAAGGTTTAAAGGTCTCTCATGAATGGCAGAGACAAAGGACAGTGATATTGCTCTATCAAGCAGGACACTGGCCTAGAAACTAACCATATATACATATGATCAGCGCCCAAGTTCCTTCTCTACCCAAGCTAGGACCAAGGAGGGCCAGGGGCTGGATACTGATGACTTAGCAGATACACCTACAGGCTCCTCCAAAACCCCCATCCTTAGTACACAAGGATGGTGAGGTTAGAGCGACCAACGGAACTAACGAGTTTAAGCGGGACTCGAGCCCCAGTCTGGCAATCAGCAGGCAAGAACGCTACCTTTGCTCACAGCAAATCAACCTTGTATAGGTGGCCCTAACCAGTAGGCCTACATCTTTGATGTTCATGGCGATTTATCTCGAAAACTTAGTTTGTATAGTATTGATATATATATACACACACACACACACACATATATATATATATATATATATATATATATACATTGTTTTACTGTCAATGTCTATTAAATATTTTCATCATTAGCAAAATATACTTTTAATTAATAGGCCTCTAATATAATATACTTATACCCATAACGAATCTTATTACTTGGTAAATGATCAGCATTTTCCTTTTAATTCTAATTAGCCTGTTACAGCATCTAGTGCATAGGCCTACAAGCCTTGAATATGGCTGTCAAAATTAAAACGTTAAATGAATAAAACTCCCCAATGAATTAATTTCATGAACTCATCTTCTCATGATACTGATCTATAATCAATCTTCAAAAGGTTATAAACTCGTGCATTGGAAAAAACAGTGCACTTCTTGACGCCAATATTTGATAAAAACATTATCCGTTCCATCACTTGAGATAAATCCAACATACTTTATGCCCAGGGAACGCTGTTGCGCAATCAACTTTATTAACCAATTGACATGATTCCAGTGGTTCACGAAAGGCAGCTGCATCACGATGAGACGAGTCACCCATCCCAAGAATGAAATCTCCACAGATGACCATTTTCTGTTGCTATGCCAACCATCTCAAGATGACCATTTTCTGTTGCTATGCCAACCATCTCAAGATGACCATTTTCTGTTGCTATGCCAACCATCTCAAGATGACCATTTTCTGTTGCTATGCCAACCATCTCAAGATGACCATTTTCTGTTGCTATGCCAACCATCTCAAGATGACCATTTTCTGTTGCTATGCCAACCATCTCAAGATGACCATTTTCTGTTGCTATGCCAACCATCTCAATGAGCTTACAAAACTCCCCAATAAAAAATTGCATTTGGTCTCGGGGGGTTTTAAGCTATTAAAATATATAGATTTTCTTTAATATAGGGTGTAAAATTTATTGCAATACATTAAAAACTTACTGCAGTAGTTCTTAATTAAGACGAGATTAGCCTTTGAGAACGAAAAGACCAGCTCCATCCCCCTTTCCTGCTCTCTCTCTCTCTCTCTCTCTCTCTCTCCTCTCTCTCTCTCTCTCTGATTGTGAAAGAAATTATGTGTATTGGGGTCATATTTGTTTTAGAATCACTTAACCTGTTTAAACTATCACTAATAGGATATTGTTGTTATTGCTGTTACAAGCTAAGCTTACAACCCTAATTGGAAAATCAAGATGCTCAATGGCTCCAACAGGGAAAAAATAGCCCAGTGAGGAAAGGAAACAAGGAAAAATAAAAAATCTTAAGAACAGCAACAACTTTAAAATAAATGTTTCCAATATAAACTATAAAAACTTTAAGAAAAGAAGAGAAATTAGATAGAACTGTGTGCCCGAGTGTACCCTCAAGCAAGAGAACTCTAACCCAAGACAGTGGAAGACCATGGTATAGAGGCTACGGCACTACCATAGACTAGAGAACAATGGTTTGATTTTGGAGTGTCCTTCTCCTAGAAGAGCTGCTTACCATAGTTAAAGAGTCTCTCCTACTCTTACCAAGAGGAAAGTAGCCACTGAACAATTACAGTACAGTAGTTAACCTCTTGGGTGAAGAAGAATTGTATGGTAATCTCAGTGTTGTCAGGTGTATGAGGACAGAGGAGAATCTGTGAAGAATAGGCCAGACTATTCGGTGTATGTGTAGGTAAAGGGAAAGTGAACCGTAACCAGAGAGAATGATCCAATGAAGTACTATCTGGTCAGCCACAGAAAACCATAACTCTCTAGTGGTAGTATCTTAGCGGGTGGCCGGTTACCCTGGCCAACCTACTACCTATGAAAGGAAATAAATAACTTACATGAGAAGTAATGAAAATTTAAAATAAAATATTTCATGACTAATAAAATTAAAATAAATCTCATATATAAACTATAAGACTTACTTCCAACAGATTAAATACTCATAAAGTTCCAATTTATGTCGGTCTTTTAATATTTTAGTATCCATAATCCCTATTATAATATCTATGATCTGTATTTTGAGCCGTACTTTACATAAGGAATAAAAAGCTAGAAAAAAATGAACCCGCATAGTCTGCTGGACTCATCAATTTCATATCCAGAGCTTTGCAGTTTTTCGAATTCACCACAAGATCGTTCATTTAGCTTAATACAATTCTTACCAGAGTTGCCAGTTTGGCCTATTTCAAGCCCCCCCCCCAACCCCTCAAATTTGGCCTTTTTTATAAACTGGTTGGCCTTTAGTAATATGAAAAAAAAGCCACACCTTAAATACTATATATTTGACCTTTTTCTACTAATGGGTTGGCCTTTTAAAGCTTCTGTTGATTAGAATTTGACCTTATCTCATTTAGAAAACCTGGCAACTTTGATTCTTACTGCATAGTTTGCTTCACAAGCGTAGCATTCTTCGCTGCTGTAGTTGCCTGCACATTTTCCACACGCTTAATCAACAGCCTTGAATTTATAATTCTTTTTAATATATATTTTCTTTTGACGGTGGAGACAGGTGATCACGTAGTGGCCTTACTATAATCACGTGTGTTGTGCGTGCTTTATCGTAACAAAAGTCTCCATTATTATGAGTAGCTCTTCGAATTTCAGACTCGCATTATATTCAACAGGTTATTATAAATATCATTATTTAATTATCGTTAATACTTTTATTGTTATTATTATCTTTCCCTATTTGGTAAAGCAGAATGCTGTAAGCGCAGAGGCGCCGAATAGGGAAATCAACCTATAGACTAAATCATAAAAAAAAAGTAAAACTAAATAGGGTACATAACACGTGAGCTTAATTGCAGATATGATATGAGAAGAGACATATCACTTTGCTAAAAAAGAAGAAGTAAAAAAATTACCCCAAGTTTGAATCCATGCATTCTGGTAAGCAAGCTTTGCAAGTCCTGTGGTGTTCTGCTGGTAAGGACATCGTCATCAGCATACTCTAGGTCAGATAATTTTCAGTTACCAATCCAGTCCAATCCTTCTCCACCATCCCCAACTGTTCTCTGCATTACAAAATCCATGAGGAGAATAAGCAACATAGGTGACAACACATTCCCTTGGAGTACTCCACTGTTCACTGGAAATTCATCTGATAGGACTCCACTAACATTAACTTTGCACTTGCTATGCTCATGAACAGAATAATAACGCAGAAGACTACAGAATTGGCCGGTGCACACTATCAAAGGGTTTTTCATAGTCCACAAATGCCATCAAAAGTGGATTTCTATATTCTACACAATGCTGTACATTATGCCTTAAAATGAAAATTTGGCCAGTACAACTTCTACCTTTTCTAAATCCTGCTTGTTCATCAATATTTTTCTCTAGTCTCTTTAGAATGAGCATACTATATGCTTCTATAATTATTGTAATCTGTCAGATCTTTTTTTTTTTATCATTTTCACCAACACTCATAGCTCCCATTCATCAGGTTTTGCCTCTTCACGCCACATTCTACGAAATAATCTTTTTAGTATTCTGGGAGTCACTTCATTTTCAGCCACTATCATCTCGGCACTTACTCCATCTCCTTGAGTTTTTTAATGATTGAATTCATTCATGGGCACATCAAGGTCTTCCTCTTACTCAACCATCAG
>NC_090769.1:6941709-6954209 GCF_036898095.1 Palaemon carinicauda | reverse complement strand
AAATTAGATAGAATAGTGTGCCCGAGTGTACCCTCAAGCAAGAGAACTCTAACCCAAGACAGTGGAAGACCATGGTACAGAGGCTATGGCACTACCCTAGACTAGAGAACAATGGTTTGATTTTGGAGTGTTCTTCTCCTAGAAGAGCTGCTTACCATAGCTAAAGAGTCTCTTCTACCCTTACCAAGAGGAAAGTAGCCAATGAACAATGACAGTACAGTAGTTAACCTCTTGGGTGAAGAAGAATTGTATGGTAATCTTAGTGTTGTCAGGTGTATGAGGACAGAGGGGAATCTGTGAAGAATAGGCCAGACTATTCGGTGTATGTGTAGGTAAAGGGAAAGTGAACCGTAACCAGAGAGAAGGATCCAATGAAGTACTGTCTGGTCAGCCACAGAACACCATAACTCTCTAGTGGTAGTATCGTAGCGGGTGGGCGGTTGCCCTGGCCAACCCTACTACCTGTGAACGGGTCATATAAGAATATGAAGGTAGAGTATTAAAAGTTGAAGGAGAGTAATGATAGACTACTGGATGGGCTGGAGGTACTTGAACAAGCAATAATAGAAATAAAGGATATAATATTATCATTATCATTATCATTATTATTATTGTTATTATTATTATTATTATTATTATTATTATTATTATTACTATTATTATTATTATTATTATTATTATTGTTGTTGTTGTTGTTGTTGTTAATATTTGCTAAGCTACAACCTTAATTGCAAAAGCAGGATGCTAAAAGCCCAAAGAGCTCCAACAAGGAAAATAGCCCAGTGGGAAAGGAAATTATGTAAAAATAGAAGAGAAGTTTAAGAATAATAACATGAAAATAAATCTTTCATATAAAAACTATAAAAACTTGAAAATAACAAGAAGATAAAACTTAGAAATAACAAGAGGAAGAGAAAGAAGATAGAATCGTGTGCCCGAGTGTGCCTCAAACATTGGGGGGGGGGGGGGGGCTATGACTGGCTGTCAAACGCCCCCCCCCCCCCTTCCGGAAATATGGTCCGGGAAATCTGCGTATGTGTGTGTGTGTGTGTGTTTCAACCAAGAGGCCTGGCAAAGGCAGGACAACGAGTAAACATGTCCGTAGAAGACATTAGGGAAGAAGTTACGGAAGAGGTTAAAGAGATATGGGAAAAAGGAATAAGGGAAAAACAATCTGATAAAATACAATGTTGTGGAATGAATGGAGGAGAGCGCAGAGACAGAGTTGCCAGGTTTTCCAAATGAGAAAAGGACAACGTCTGATAAACTGCAGCTTTAAAAGGCCAACCTAATAACAAAAAAGGCCGAAAATATAGCATTTAAGGCTAACAAATATAAAAAAGGCCAAATTTAAGTATCTAGCACGAAAAAGGCCAAATCTGGAGGTTTTATTTTTTTTTGGCACCAAAAAGGCCAACTTGGCACATTTCGCAGAGGAAAAAAAACGTAAGGATAAGGATATTGTAGGTGTGAAAGACTGTTCAAAGATAACATAGGGATAACTGGAGTTGGATTAATGGAAACAATTAGGTTAGGTAGGTTAGAAATGGGAAATAGCCAAGACATTAGAAACCAAAGAAACAAACCGAGGCTAGTATCAGTAAAAATGAAAAGGCAGAGTGAAAATTGGGCAATAATACGAAAGGCAAACAATCTAAGAAATTGTCGGGAAACAAGGGAAAGAAGAAGAATCTTCCTGGTGCCTGAGGGAAGAACTACGAATAAAGAGACAAAATACTGAAAACAATAATTCTGGATATTCAAGAAAAAGAAGGAAGATGGTGGAAGCAACTAGCAAAGTATCTAGAAGAATTAAATTTAGATATAAGGCAGATAAGAAGAATGACAAAGACAGAAACAAAATCCGAAACCAGAAAGTGGGACACTGAAAAGATGCAAAGAAATAGAAAGTAAAGTCAGCCTAGAAATATATAGAATATAGAAGAAAGAAATTAAAGAAGAAATATATGACAATACATTTGATTCACTGATAATTTAAGAGCTAATACTTTAAAACTAAATAATGGGGGGGGGGGAATGTAAACTGTAATTTTTAAGAATATGAGGAAGAAGATTTAATCCATTATTTTCCTGTAATATAGAAAAGAAATATAATAATTGAGCTTCAACAACTCTACGAGGAAGACCTAAATAATCGGATCATTTTCATTCAGTGAAACAAATTTCGAAAAAAAGAAGTATTAAACCTGATGTGGAGAAAAAAAAAAGTATAAAAGATAAACGATAAAGAAGCCGTTGCTAGTGCAATGCCTCACCCTTGAACCAGGACAAGCCGAGATCATCATATCCTTACCTAAATTGGTCAAGGTTTTCCATAGCCGATAATATTATATAAAATAGACTAGCTGTCAACTCACGGCCAGTCCTCGCCGCTGTCGTTGAAATTTCAAACAGAGGATCCTTGTCCAACAGACGATATTGTCCCTTCATCTGGGCTACATATCAGTCTCTCAGCCACAGGATTTATAAGGTAAACTCGGAAAGCTTAGGTTTTCTGATTCACACTGAACATTGTTGCAATAGTAATTTTAGTCTTTTTTAGTTTTTGATTTTGACTTATAATGAAATATGGAATGTTAGTGGTTTCTTTGAATATATATATATATATTTTTTCTCATGCCTATACAGTAATATTCACCTTATATATATATGAATATATATATATATATATATGCGTGTGTGTGTGTGTGTGTTTAGAAAATAAAAACATAAAAAAGCAAGAAATACACGTAAGTTAGAGCATTTATTCTTAAATGTCAAGAAAATACATTTCTCAACATACTTTCTGTGAAAAATAACATCCAATAAACTACATATTCATAAATTTAGTCTCCAAGTTAAAGGCAAATTCAACATCTCTTCGGCGTGTTTCGCACAAAATTTTATCAATTGAAACATAAATTACGTTATTCTATTTCTACAGATGAGTTTATAGATTCTGGAAGAGATAAAAAACAAGAACACACACACACACACACACACACATATATATATATATATATGTATATATATACATATATACATATATATATATATATATATGTGTGTGTATATATATATATATATATATGCAACATTCATTTTTAAAATTCTGACTTGATTATATTTTGAACACTAAGAAAATTTACATTTATCTTAAGAATTTAATCATAATTCAAACTGGATTGATAGGCTGTGAAGTAACGAAAATAATCTTATATTGAAATTTTGCCCCATATGATGAGTGCTAAGTACTGGGATGTTCCTCTCTCTCTCTCTCTCTCTCTCTCTCTATATATATATATATACATATATATATATATATATATATCTATCACACACACACACACACACATATATATATATCACACACACACACACACATATATATATATATACATCACACACACACACACACACACACATATATATATATATATATCACCCACGAATTACATTTAATACCGAATTCTATCTTGGGGATATACATCCACTTGGAATTCATTTTAGGGTAACAGCTTCTGTTACCATAGAATTAGGTATTAAATGCCATTCGTGGGTAATATTTACTTTGATTGAAATCACGTGTGCTTATGATATATATATATATATATATATATGATTGTAAGTAGGTCAAGGAAAGTGGCTCCTCAACATCCGGATCTGAGTATTGATAATATTCCTTTAACTTTGTATGAATCTTTTAAAATTTTAGGTGTGATTCTCGACAGCAAATTTACTTTTGAGAAACACATTAGGTCTGTGTCTTCTTCAATTGCACAAAAAAAAAAAAAATGGCTTATTGAGGAAGTCTTTCAAGATTTTCGGTGATTAATCTATTCTGAAGAAGTGTTTTAATTCTTTCATTCTACCTTGTTTTGAGTATTGTTCTGTCTGGTCTTCAGAAGCTGATTCTCATCTTAATTTGTTGGACAGAAACTTACGGTCAATTAAATTTCTTATTCGTGATCTAGATATTAATCTTTGGCACCGTCGTTCAATTAGTTCATTATGCATATTGCATAAGATTTTTCATAACTGACCATCCTTTACATTCAGATCTCCCTGGACAATTCTATCCTGTTCGTAATACTAGGCAGGCAGTTAATTCTAATAGCCAGGCCTTCTCCACCATGAGGCTCAATACTACACAGTATTCTAGAAGTTTTATTCCAGCTGTGACCAAGTTGTGGAATGATCTTCATAATCGGGTGATTGAATGAGTAGAACTTCAAAAGTTCAAAGTTGCTGAAATGTTTTTAAGTTGAACAGGCTGACATAAGTCTTTTTATAGTTTATGTATGCCATATCTGTTATGACGTTGTTACTATCTTTAGAATGATTTATTGTTATTTTGTTCCCATCATTTATTTATTTCCTTACCTCGCTGAGCTATTTTTCCCTATTGGAACCCTTAGGCTTATAGCATCTTGCTTTTCCAACTAGGGTTGTAGCTTCGACAGTAATAATAATAATATATGTACACACACACACACACACACACATATATATATATATATATATATATTTGTGTGTGTGTACACACATACATATTATATATATATATATATATATATCATATGTTCCTCTTTTCGTAGAGCTTCTACTTTGATGCAACTAGTAGTGGAGTTAGCATTAGTATTAATAATAGTAATAACAATGGTTGCAAGTTTTCCATAGTATCTTTATTTGAATGAAATCTCTTATTTACTTAAGTACGAAAAAATATATTCCCGTAGAGTACTCAGGAAACAGTACAAAAAACTTTATCATCAATTGGTTTTGATGTTATGTACGCAATGACCTTGACTGATTATTGGTAATTGTGGTCGCCGAGTGGTAGCGTCCTTGCCTGGCGATTGCCAGACTTGGGGTTCGAGTCCCGCTCAGACTCTTGGTTCCTTAGGTCACTGCAACCTCTCCATCCGTGTAAGCTAAGGATAGGTTTATCTGCTGAGTAATCGTAGACATTGCCTGGGCATCCTTTCTCTTAGCTTGGGTGGGGATGGGGCTTGGGCACCAATCATATGTAATATGCTCAGTCTCTAGGGCATTGTCCTGCTTGATAGGGCAATGTCACTGTCCCTTGCCTCTGCAATTCATGCGTGGCCTTTAAACCAGGCAAATGCGGTTTTTGGTAGCTCTAGGTCTATTGATAACCGCCCAATTTCCATATTATCTAAAGTTCTTAATGTATTTTGGCACGTGTCTGAATAGATTGAAGTTAAAAATCTGTTCCCTGGTTTGCAATTTGGGTTTCTTAAAGGCCTTGGAGCACGTGATGCCCTTCTTACAATTTCCAATGCTGTTCAGAAATCCCTTGATTATGGCCAGAAAGTTCTTATTTGGCTTTGACTGTGTCAATCTTGAGGCCTTTATTTTTTTATCCGAAACAATTGGGAATAAGGGGGTCTTTTCTTAACAACATTATTAAATTTCTAAATAAAAGATTTCCAAGAGTTGTTGTTGATGAGCACTATAATGAGTAAAGGAATGTGATATCTGGTGTTCCCCAGGGTGACATTATTGGCCCATTACTTTTCACACTACATACAAATGATATTAGGTTTGGCCTAGAAAACAGGCTCGTTGCATATGCAGATGATGCTACTCTCTTTGCATCAATTCCCTCTCCTGACTGTAAATCTGAATAATTTATTTATCATTATTATTATTACTTTGATGTTAAAAGCCCAAGGATCCCCGCAGGGAAAAATAGCCCAGTGAGGAAAGTAAATAAGAAAATAAGTAAACTATATGAGAGGTAATGAATATTAGATATCTAAATATAAATAACGATAAAATAGATGTCATATATAAATCATGAGAGACTTGTGTCAGCCTGCTAAACATGAAAATATTCACGGCAAGTTTGAACATCTGAAGTTCCACCGATCCAACTGCCCGATTGGAAAGACCATTCCACAGTCTGGTCACAGCTGGACTAAAACTTCTAGAATACTGTGTATTGTTGAGGTTTAAGCTTTATGATAGAGAATGCAGGACTGACAGAATTAACATACTACTACTACATAGAGGATGCCATAGATTAATAACCAGATCAGGAATAAGGAATTTAATAGATAGCAAGCTTTGTCCAATAAATTATGATGACATATTTATTCTAATTTCATTACTGATATTAAAATATTTTACATTGCTTATTCATAACTTCTCATATAGCTAATTTCCGCTCTGCGCTGAACCATTTTTCTCTGTAGCGTCATGCTTTCCAACAAGGCGGTTGTAGCTTAGCAAATGATAATAATAATGATGATGATAATAATAATAATAATAATGACAATGTATGAATGTAACTACTATACCTAAGTAAGCTTGTTATAATAATAATAATAATAATAATAATAATAATAATAATAATAATATATGAATGTTACTACTATACCTAAGTAAGCTTATTATAATAATAATAATAACAATATATGAATGTTACTACTATACCTAAGTAAGCTTGTTATAATAATAATAATAATAATAATAATAATAATAATAATAATAATAATAATAATAATGTATGAATACCACTACTATACCTAAGCAAGCTTGTTTTAATAATAATAATAATATATGAATGTCAATACTATACCTAATTAGGCTTGTTATAATAATAATAATAATAATAATAATGTATGAGTGTCACTACTATATCTAAGCAAGCTTGTTTCAAGACCCTTTTTTCACATAGCTTTTGTGTTTAATTACTTTGGGAAATTAACATCCAGATGTCTAGTTTACATGACACACCAATCCTTATTTTTTTGCTATTCATAAATAATAATACCAATGCCCTAATATCGCAAGAGGGTCTGCCCCTCTCTTTAATTCTTCTGCTGTACTTCTCTTTCTCCCTATTTCCTTAATCTTTCCTATCCCGAGTACCTGCCTTTAAGCTATAAACTGGATTGTATCCAGGGGTACTCTTCCTTTCCCCATATTCCCCACTTCCCTATCATTATTATTATTAGTATAATTATCATTATTATTATTATTATTATTATTATTATTATTATTAATCCTTATTTACTTCAAGATCACGAAGAGAATGAGTACGGCAGATGGTTTGGACGAGTTCCTCTCCAACCTGGGAACAGGGAGGTGGAACTACCTTTCTTTTGGAGCAGCTGCTATGGGTAAGTAATGGAGAAATCAGTGTGTTTGTGTGTGTTTATGTATGTATGTATGTATGTGTATATATATATATATATGTATATATATATATATATATGTATATATATATATATATATATATAAATATATATATATATATATACATCGGGAGAGAGAGAGAGAGAGAGAGAGAGAGATTGATTGATTTAAGGTTTTCTGGCATCTGTGAGAGAGAGAGAGAGAGAGAGAGAGAGATTGATTGATTTAAGGTTTTCTGGCATCTGTGAGAGAGAGAGAGAGAGAGAGATTGATTGATTTAAGGTTTTCTGGCATCTGAGAGAGAGAGAGAGAGAGAGAGAGATTGATTTAAGGTTTTCTGGCATCTGAGAGAGAGAGAGAGAGAGAGAGAGAGAGATTGATTGATTTAAGGTTTTCTGGCATCTGAGAGAGAGAGAGAGAGAGAGAGAGAGAGGAGGGGAGACTTTCAATCGCCTTTGCTTTTAACTTTTGATAATCCTAATAGGGTAACGCTATAGTCAAATCCAAGCAACTAAAGTAAATTTGATTTCTATAATACAACACTTTTTCAAAAAGCTTCAAAACATTCTTTTTTTATTAGCATGCCAGTTAAAGTCCTAGTCATTATAATAATTTTGTCAATCATCGCTGATATAATTTAGCACCAATATGTAGACATTCATATTGTACATAATGTATAGTCCATTTCTTTTAGCGATGCATATTTGCACAGACTCGCAGCGGTGCCCTTTTATCTCGGAAAAGTTTCCGGATCGCTGATTGGTTGGACGAGATAATTCCAACCAATCAGCGATCAGGAAACTTTTCCGAGCTAAAAGGGCACCGCTGCGAGTCTGTGCACATATGCATCGCTAAAAGAAATGGACTATAGTGCAACAAGAGTCGTTATTTAATTCTGCATCGTTCTCTTTACAGTTCAGCTCATCACACCGGCCTTCCAGGTCAGCAGTGAATTTCTGAACCCTGAGACGTCATACACTTGTGACTTTCCAGATTATAATCAGACAAAACCAGTTGATGGGTTAGTAGCAGTAACAGTAATGGAAGATGGGACACTCCAAAATCAAACCATTGTTCTCTAGTCTTGGGTAGTGCTACAGCCTCTGTACCATGGTCTTCCACTGTCTTGGTTAGAGTTCTCTTGCTTGAGGGTACACTCGGGCACACTGTTCTATCTAGTTTTTTTCCCTCTGGTTTTGGTAAAGTTTTTTTATAGTTTATATAGGAAATATTTATTTTGATGTTGCTACTATTTTTAAAATATTTTATCTTTCCTTATTTCCTTTCCTCACTGGGCTATTTTCCCTTTTGCGGCCCCTGGGCTTATAGCATCCTGCTTTTCCAACTAGGGTTGTAGCTTAGTATTTAATAAAAATAATAATAATAATAGGATTATGGTGGCCAATTGTAAAAGTCCATGCCTGGCGATCGCCGACCTGGGGTTCAAGTCCCGCTCAAACTCTCTCTATCCTTTTGAGCTAAGGCTGGGGTTGGGGAGCCAATGGGTCTACCTGCTGAGTTATCAGTAGTCATTGCCTGGCCCTCCCTGGTCCTGGCTTCGGTGGAGAGGGGCCTTGTGTGCTAATCATATGTACCTATTATTATTATTATTATTACTTGGTAAGCTGCAATCCTAGTTGGAAAAGCAGGATGCTATAAGCCCAGGGGTTTCAACTGGGCAAATAGCTCAGTGAGGAACGGAAACAAGGAAAAGTAAATTTTTTTCAGGAATAATAACACATTAGAATAAATATTTCCTATATATACTATAAAAACTTTAACAAAACAAGAGGAAGAGAAATTAGATAGAATATTGTGCCCGAGTGTCCCCTCAAGCAAGAGAACACTAACCCAAGACAGTGGAAGACCATGGTACGGAGGCTATGGCACTACATAAGACTAAAGAACAATGGTTTGACTTTGGAGTGTCCTCCTAGAAGAGCTGCTTACCATAGCTAAAGAGTCTCTTCTACCCTTACCAAGAGGAAAGTAGCCACTGAACAATTACAGTATAGTTGTTAACCCCCTTGAGAGAAGAAGAATTGTTTGGTAATTTCAGTGTTGTCAGATGTATGAGGGCAGAGGAGAATCTGTAAAGAATAGGCTAGACTATTTGGTGTATGTCTAGGCAAAGGGAAAATGAACCGTAACCAGAGAGTATCGGGTATGAATTTAATTATAGCTAAAAGTATCAAGATGAGATAGAGTTCTCTATTGTAACAATTTTATACTCCTGGAGCTCTTGAAAGCTAGATAATCTTAAAGCGCTTTCAAAATGGAGTATTCTTACGACAATATACTTCAGGAATTTCACAAGGGTTTTTTGTATCCTGTATCAAGTAATCTATAAAACGTTCATAGCCTACATCTTATTTGAATAAAGTAACGTATTGCATGCTCTCTTAGAAATATTAAACTTGGTTATGGAATTATTGATTCCTTTATTTAATTTCTTTTTATCTTAATTATTTTTCAGATTACAGTGCGAGTTTATAATAGAAGACGCCAGTGGTCAAGAGAAAACTGTGGCGTGTGAAAAATGGATCTATGATACATCTGTATTTAAATCTACAGTGTTAATGGAGGTTAGTTCAATTTCTTCAATTAAAAAAAAGTCTTCTAAATATGAAGTAAGTTAGTATTCCTGTTAGCCATCAATCGCTTATAGATTGGTCTATGTTTGCAGAAAAATGTATATTCATTTGAATATCTTAATTTTCACTGATATTTCTTTTTACATAAATATTATTTTCCATATGGCTCATCCATGTAATTAGAAAACCCTAAAATTCACGATCTTTTAATCCAAAGAAAAAATATATAAAATATGATGAACACCTTACTCTGACTAGCATTTTACGAGCAGAAACAAGTACTAAAATTGGCATATACTCCTTAGGATTGCTGTTTTCATGACCCGTTATCCATCTGCAAAATTCAAGATGGTGGCCATTTTTCAAGATGGACGCAATTGAGTATACATAAATATTCCAATTCACAATAAACTCGCATAGACTTGACTTACTTGAATGATCTTGGGTCAATTCATACTTTTTTCACTATGAAGAACCCAAATTTGGAGCTATGGGCCTACTCCCTAGCTCCATTGTAACGTATCAGTCCTAGAATTATAACTCTGGTAAAAAGTGCCAGTGCTAATGGGCCTCCTTAGATGCTGCATATTATATTGGCTGATCAGCAGGAATGACTGGCACATAAATTATGTTCAGAAATGCCACCATTTCTTTGATCTTTCCATCACATGCTGGACTGTAGTAACCGAGTGGGCATGTTCTTGCAGTAGAGGCAAAAGCGACGTAATGCTGACCTTAAATTGCTTTACTCTCTTCTGTGAATCATGGTGGGCTAACCAAGTCACATCCACTAGCCCATCTGTCGTTGTGACCTTCTCCAACCACGCATACTCCAATGGCAGTTGTGATCTCAGCAATTTGGTATCAGGGTGTGTCACATCACACTGGACGGAAAGGGTTCCTTCTTGGTGAAGAAGGCAGGCTTGACATTCGTGAATGAATCTGGGAGTTCTGGAAACGTCTTCACTTTCTGCTCTCCAATCTTCAGCTGTTAATGGTTTTCACCTTTGGTTGGGTACTGGAAAATAGACACTAGTTCCATTGAAAGAAGTAGTTAGCATTGTTGTAGTGGAATTGAGGTCTACATTGTCTATGACTGATGTGGCAAATAACCCCATCAGACCACCCCTGCCTCTTATGTACTTGCTGACTGTTGCATCTCCCATTTGTTCAGATATCTCTGGTACCCTGTCATATGAAATACTGAGGCCATTCTTGTTGAACATTCGTGTGCATGGACAGTCCCATGTAAACAGGGAATGGGGCCCCTCTGGTTTTTGGAGTGTCTGTGAGTTGCTTCTCCCTCTTTAAACCCTGTATCACAGTTGTACTGAAGCAGCTGAGCCATTGCTAGATCTTTCTTTTAGTTGAGATTTGATGTCTATTCTGTGTTCAAGCCTAGCCACAAACTGAAGATGAGCTGGTGAAATGGCAGGTTCAATGCACCCTTCACTGAAGGCTCCATCAAATGTGGAGTTGTGGTCCAGCATATGCCTCTGCAAGACATTAGCTTTTTTTGCCAAGGATAATGCTTCACTATGATAGTCAGACACTTCTGACAAGAGAAAACTAATATCTTTCGAAAAATATCCCGTCCCTGCTAGTGTGCTTCTAACCCCAGGTATTTCTGAAAACAGTTTTTCTGTAAGTCTTGTGGATTTGATAGCAGGTGCAATGACACCCATTTACTCTAGGTGCTGGGCATACAGATGAGCTATGTCTGCAAGTCGGAAAACTGCATGATCCTCACCAGATCGTGGTCTTCGTTGGATTTGTGACTAGCTCTGAGAATGCCTGTGGGTGCACATTCCTGTTCCAGTTTCTTGGTGGTTCTGAGGTACTTCCTCTCTCCACTGTAGGCTACAAGTCTGTCAAGTATGCAAAATCGTATTTCAGCTCCGGTGCAATAGCACCTCCACTGCTGAATCTTGCAAGACATTTTCTGCCATTTAAAGTTTGGGCACAGTCAAGAAGTATTATCAAGATTCATTGCCATAACTTGTCAGGGTTCAGAGGATGAGGCTGCTTTCTCACAAATATATCTCGTTTTGCTTCCATGGATGTTTCTGCACATGGTCTGGCATAGTACTGGCAGAGCCCACTCTGTTTTTCTTTTTCTGGCTCATTCCAGTTTCATTTTGCTCAACATAAGACGAAAAATTTGGTGATACTGTGCCTTGTTCCTCTTCAGAGTTTCTGCAATGCCACCACCGACATCAAGTCTTTCTGAATCCAGAATAATATACATCTCATTAATTGCATGAAAGAAGAGAATATTAATCATAATCATAGTGCAGCTACCATGCTTTAAGGTTTTCGTGTACATGGTGACTTGAGGAGGCTCCTTACTTCTTCAGTCTTCTTCTGGAAAAACAGCACTTGCTCCAGTCAGTCCGAAATTTAGACAGCTCTTGATCTGTATTTTCCATCTTGGTGGAAAATATCACAGTATATTAATTATCTGTATTCAGTTAATCAAAGCCGAGGTTTTATACCTTTACCACCTTCATCACAATCATGCACAATAAGGTAAGGGATGTCACTAGGTTCTGGAATAAAAATATACGACCTACACCTAAATTTAGGTCTCGAGCAATCTGTACACCATCGAGGTAACGCACGGTTACCCTTTACTTGGCTCTCCTACATCTGCGCAACCTATCAATTCAGGTGAGGCTATCTAACTAAACATCTACTTGTGTTAAACTGCATGTAATCTATCGTGGCTAACTGATGATG
>NC_090769.1:6934209-6936709 GCF_036898095.1 Palaemon carinicauda | reverse complement strand
TGCAGTAAGGGTGTGACAAGCAGCATTTACTCAGAGCTAGGTGTGCCAGGTATTCCAGTGTCCAACTGTACAATGGATGTATTCTAGTTTCCTAGATGAATCTCCGCGATGGCTCATTATGAGAGGACGACTAGAAGAAGCTATCAAGGTTCTCCAGAAAGCTGTGTCAATGAATCGGCCAAAATGCTCCGAAGATCTGGACGTTCGTGCTTTCGTCTACTCTATGTATGAGGTATGGCGCTATTCGTATTATTCTTTCGCTTGCAAGTTGGCATAAATTAGTATAAATACTGTATATGTAAACATACCTGAATATAAATGTGCAACTCATATATATTATAACTTGTAAGATTTTCACTTCCGGCTAGCTTAAATTCAATAAGGAGAACTGCAAAAAGATTTGGATTCCTCTCTCTACCTTGTTCTACAAAAAACCAATGCTTAGGGAATCCTTTTCCATTATCAGTACTTCATGAAAACATGAAGATATTTTTGCATTGGAAATTAATTAGATCTTAGGATTTTTCTTAAAATGCCTGTATAGCAAAAAAAAAAGAAAATTAAAATGATGGAGAAAAATAAAAGTTTAACAGTAAATAAACATTCAAAAACCTGTGACTAACAGAGGTTCTTTACAATTATAATACCAATAAAAACACTTGTGGTAAAAATAGAACTATGTTATCATACATATGCTTCTGTTGCATGTACGGTAAAAGAACCAAAAGGCATCTGATGTTTATCCTTTTTATTTTATCGTTTTTATCAAATTAAATGTTTAATATGATTTACATATTGTTGTCTTGCAAGGATTTGGAATCTGATTTTGCCTTGCATTAACCAAGTTTTAATATATGCTACCATATTTATATTTTTTCACGATTTATTTACTTTTCGTACTTCACCTTCGATTTATTTCTTGACAGTTGTTTATGTGTTATTTACTGGATCTTGTCTTAATCTTTTTCAAAATGTAACTTAACAAGACCTTCCCCATTATGCCGCAGAAACAAAATGAGCCAGTGGTGCAGGAACGAAAAAAGTCTGTAGAGCATAAACAAAATGAGTCGGCAGTGGACAAACATTATGAATCAGTGGCGCAAAAACAAAATGAGTCTGTGGTGCAGGAACTAAGTAAGTCAGAGGTGCAGAAACCACAAAATGAACAAGAGGGAATTGACACCTCCCACAATTTACACGAAGCCAAGATAAAAAGTGCACTGTCAGGATCTAAGAATGGAGAAACTGGTCACTACAAGTCAGACAATCCCTTAGGCCTTGATGATGGTTTTGGCCCCTGGTGGGCAGGGCCTGCGGCTCTACTGAGAACAAAAGTAATAAGAAATTTGGTACTGGTAATGTTTGGTATGTGGGCTCTGCAAGGAATCTTATATTTAGGACTGGTCCTAATTTCTGGCTCCTTCAGGTGAGAGAATTACAGCAGGTTTTCTGTTAAGAAACTGGCTGCATATTTTAAAAAATTTTAACTGTATTTGAGCATATATGATGAAAGATTTAGTTAAACGTATTACCCAAAACATTCTAAAATCTCTTTCAAATGAATTTAATCGATCATTATAACTTCAATGTGATATTCTTTTTAATAATTTTAACTTGGTTTTAACAAAGTTCTCTCTCCGCAGTTCTCCTTTCCTTTACATGGCGTTACTTGGCGCATTTGAGTTGTTTGCCTACAGCTTCACAGCTCCTGTTGTCGAACGCTTCGGAAGAAAGACAATAATTACCACCAGCTTCATTTCCTGCGGTGTTCTACTTTTCTCTGGAGTCTGCCTTATGCTAGCTGGTATCCAAAATGGTAAGTTAATTATTGGCATAGCAATTCCTTCAACTTGACATAAGAAAATAAGAAACAATGTTCTACATAGTATAACATTATCTTTAATGCACATCTTATTTTCTTAGTTTATTTAGCATCATAAATCGTGTTTAGCAACGTTATCCATTTCACATTTTTGAAAAAGGCTTAGCTCATATGAAATGCTTTTATATCTTATATAGCTTTATCAGTCATGTATAAACTGGTGAATATAAAACCTTCACTGAGATGCATTTCCTCTTTCTATTATATGATGGAATCCACCTTTATTTATCACTGCAACATTGAACTTGAGCAGGGTATAGGTGTTTATTGTAGAGTGTAGACAAAGCCTGTCTTTTTATGACGAGAATTTCTATCTCACCATGCAAAAAAAATTCAATCTACACATTACAGTAATCAGCCATTAGCAGTAATTACCAATACACTGTGATGCTTTCATATCTACTTTTCTACAAAATCTCTTGGACCTATAATGTCATTTATCATCACATGTGACATTATTAAGCGAAAGTCTCCCTTGGTTCATGTTTTGAGGTTTTTGCCTGTAGCTAAATTAAATTACATCGAGGAAAATGTACAATACCAGGAGGGATTATTAAATTTGCAATAGGCATTCTTAAGAGCAATGAGCTCCTCCCCCAATGGGCCAAGCTGGGAAGC